>NW_025899943.1:0-58014 GCF_022539505.1 Lolium rigidum | reverse complement strand
TTTGAGAGGCGGCAGGGATCGAAAGAAAAAGGCAAGTGACCAAATATGAGGTGCCAAAAATAATTCAAGAAAAGAAAGTTTTATAGTGCATAGAGGATGACATGCGGGTCCCAGTTAGAAGCAGCGGTATCACCGTTTGAGAGGCGGCAGGGGATCGAAAGAAAAAGGCAAGTGACCAAATATGAGGTGCCAAAAATAATTCAAGAAAAGAAAGTTTTATAGTGCATAGAGGATGACATGCGGGTCCCATTTAGCAACAGCGGTATCACCGTTTGAGAGGCGGCAGGGGATCGAAAGAAAAAGGCAAGTGACCAAATATGAGGTGCCAAAAATAATTCAAGAAAAGAAAGTTTTATAGTGCATAGAGGATGACATGCGGGTCCCATTTAGCAAGCAGCGGTATCACCGTTTGAGAGGCGGCAGGGATCGAAAGAAAAAGGCAAGTGACCAAATTTGAGGTGCCAAAAAAACTCCAAGAAAAGAAAGTTGATTGCACATAGAGGATGACATGCGGGTCCCATTTAGCAGCAGCGGTCTCAACGTTTCCAAGGCGGCAAGGGATCAAAAGAAAAAGGAAGTAGCCGTAAATCGGGGGTCAAAAAATCCAAGAATAGAAAGAATTTTGGTTCATAGAGGATGACATGCGGGACCCATGATCCCGCATCGTAAACGGCTCGATCGGAGAACGTTGAACGAGATGGCGCGATCGAGAAAAAAACAATGCCGCAGAGGCTGCCATCCGGGCCCTACATCCCTCGGCGGTGCGGATTTGCGTTGACTCGGCCGGCGAACCCGAGAATTCGCGATGCACCACGTCCCGGGCCACCATACGCGACGTTTTGGCCGCTTTCGTCGGGCTAGGTGGCCTCAAAAACGAGAAAAAAAGTTTTGACATGCACCACGGAGGGACCAAAATCGTCGGCCATGGTACACCAGCAACCACGGCGCGACTTCAACTTCGTCGGCCATGGCAACTTTTCTTGTAGTGATATGTTATAGTGCATCATTACCATATGGAGCAATATGACTTACAAGTGGATGTTGTAATTTTTGTTTGCATAGAATGGGAGTTGAGGGTTGAGTTGTGCAATATTTGGCTATGGTTATTCTATTACAAGTGCATATCACACATTTGATAATGGTTCTTTGCACACCACTTTGTTTTCTCCTGATGCCATATAATAATAACATCTACACAGTTCAACATGATGCCATATAAAGCTTGATAGAATCAATCTCCGGAAGAATTGTTTTCTCTACAGAAATCTAAAGGCATTGTATAAGCATGTGTTATTCTAAGTTTAACCAGAGATGAACTTTTTCTATTTGCAACAAGTAGCGATGTTCATGTCTGAGTGATCAAGATAAAAGTTTATTCCTCTTTGTTTCAAGGGTGTGGTAACCTTTTCATTCTAAGAGTTTTATGTGTAGATGCTCTTAGCCATTATTCTACCGTACATATAAGAACAGGTTGTTGGTGAGGTTCTAATGCCTGTGAGGTCCTATAGAAGTTCTGTTGTATATTAATTCACCTGCTTGCTATTTTAGTGTTCCTTACCCGAGGTACTCCTAATCTGATTTGCTATTTGATCATGGCGTGCATTGTTTGATCAACCCTATTAGTATGAACCTTCATAGACAAAGCATCACTACGTTGTTTGGATGATGCACTTTAATTTCCAGAAACCCAGTCTCCTATTGTTCTCATCGTGACCTTTTTTTTAAATCTTGATATAGTATTTGTTTCTTATATACATCTTAGGGTAGAGCAAAGTCTTTGTTTGAACCCTTCTACTCTATTGAAAGGCTGATTCCTATTTGGCAATCTAATTAATTTCCTTAATGGGGATAAGTTATTTATAACTTCATATTTCTATTTCCTTTGTCGTACTATTTTGAATCTTTGCTGAACTCTGAGTTGGAGCAAGCATAATAGTACTATTTTGAATATATACTGAGCAAACACGTATATATTGTATATGAGGTTCCATTATACTGCTTTCAGCTTCATGAGATGATGTGCGATTAAACAAACACGTGTGCCATAGTTGTGGCGCTAAGAGCCATGCTATTATGGTGCTTCACCTTCCTTTATATGTTCGTATCCATTTTTATACAATGTCTTTGCAGTGAACTTTTTAGTCACATGCAGCTGTTTTTTCTGTAGTGCGATCTTTTCAGCTCAAGAGCTCTTACCAGATCAATATCTTTATGCGCTGGACATTGTCTACTGACAACATGTGAAGATAGTGAGGGTTGCTACCAGAGCATAGCTGTTTGCCCTGGATAATGAATGAGCACGAATCGGAAGCTACTTTCAGTCAATAGAAAATACGTGTTGCCTGAGACCAAGCTCAAGGATGGGGATAGCTGGGGTAATTTATTAGGTTGCTACCGCCTCCTAAGTTTGTACATAATGAGATCATCCGGTAGTAATTTTTGCTGCAAATATAAGTTCTCATGCAATAAATTCAAGTTTGAATTTGTTACTTGTGCCTCCGCCTCCTTAGTTTGTACATAGTGTTATTTCCTGCAGGACAATGATATTAGACATTCTCTAAATTTCTATAGAATTTACATGTGAATTCCACCAGTCTTGCTTTTGCCTTTGCGCCGGGGATAGAGTTGCCATAACCCTAAAGCCTCGAACCAAAAAAATTATCCTCCTGCTCGCAAAGTATAAACAAAGCTAAATCTTATGGTTTAGATTCTGCCTTGATTTTGCCATTTGCGCGATAGCGCAACCGGTCATCTAGTTTACTAGTGCAGTCACGGACAATGAAGCAAGCCACCGGATGGATCGCGAGGTCGATTTAGCTAGGACCTATACTACAATGATTAGCTACCTTTTTTGTTCACACGAGCTATACGCAGCTGCAATCTCATTTTTTGCATGGTAGATTTGAATCCCAAATATAAATAACTTTTAAACCGAGAATCTAAGTCGTGATCCGATTTCACGACTGTTTTAGTTGCATCAAGATATGCAAAACTAGATCTCATTTTTTATAGGTTTTAACAAAATAAAATTCAGTGCCTTTATGTATAGATTGTACTGCCTTCAATCACGGTGCATGAGAATGATGCTCTAGAAGTGCACTACCTTCTGTTCTCCATTGCACTGCCTCCTATCGGGGCCACGGGACGGTGCACTGGCAGGACAACACATTTGCACCGCATTCTATGTTGTGTTGCACCAGAAAGATATCGCACTTGCACCGCATTCTATGATGTACTATTGCACTGCCTTCAGCAGCAGTGCACCGGGTGGCGTGTTTTTAGCAACGTGCACTGCTTTTTATTTATATGTTGCACCGCGTTCGGTCGCAATGTACTAGGTGGTGCATGCACTGCCCTGCACCGCCTTCTGTTTGGTAATGCACTGTCTCGATTTTAGGACACTACTATTGGGTACGCAGAGCCTTGGCAGTGCACTTTCCACGCACCGTTTTGTGTTAGCCAATGCACTGCGTTGGTTCCATGACAATTCTTTTGCGTACGCAGTGCATTGGATCTATAGCAGAGCAATGTCTTTGGTTTAGGCAGGATATATTTTTTTCTCTTTTTTCTACACTAGCTGTTTTTAATCGTGGTGTTAGGGCATCTCCAGCGGCGCGACGCAGACCGTTTGCGTCCGCTTTGACCGTAAATGCGTCTGGCACCCTCTCCAGCGGCACGACGCAAAGTGACCGGGCCGTCCGCGGAGACGCAAACCTGGCCGTAATATGCGCCAGGTTTGCGTCTCGGCGGACGCTGCGCGGACGCGCAAAGTGTCCGCTCCGGTCTTCACCGGGCCCGCCTGGCAGCGAGCCTGCATCGAGGGTATCGCTTCGGCGGCCATCGCTTCCGCGGTCAGCGCTTCCGCGGCTGCGCCGCAGCCTTCGCCATGAATGCCGCGACTGCCTGTTCTGCGCGTGCACTGGCGGGCGGCGGCTGGGCTTCTGCGGCGCCTTCAATGGCATCGTATCCCGCGCGCGGCCGCCCTTAAAAGTCCACCGGCCGCGTTGCTCTTTCGCCCACAGCTCCACACGCACCACAACCGCCGCTCCGCCATGGGGAAGAAGAACGACTTCGAGGCCTCCGGCAGCGGCAGCAAGAAGGTGTCGCTCCCCGTGACGGTGGGGAGGCTCATGCACGGCAAATGGGTGCCGTGCGACGCCTGGTCCGACGTGCAGCTGCCTGGCGGCTGGCGGCTCAGCTGCCGCCGGGTGCCCATCCCTCCAGTACCTGCGCGCGAGCCTGATCGGACCGCGGAGATCCGGTGCAGGAGGCGGTATCTGCCGGCGGACCTCCGCGCCGATCCGGCGTACGCCATCGACTCCGAGCAATGGCGTACGTACCTGTCCCCGGAGACGGACAGAAGACGAAGGGCTGGCTTCATGGGCGACAGGGATTATCCCTTCGGCCCTGCACCGCCGGCTCGTCGTCAGCAGGCACCGGCTCGTCGTCAGCAGGCGCCGACGCGTTGTCAACAAACGCAACACAATGACCGCGAGGACGACGACGACGAAGCCTACGCCGCGTACGACGACGACGACGACTACATCGAGGCGCTCGCGTACCATAGCGAGGAGGTGAAGGACGACAACGACGACTACATCGCTCTCGTCTTCCACGAATGGCAGCAGGCCATGGCGGAGGGCCGGAACTTCGAGTTCCCCGACAACATGACGGACGACGAGATGGCGAAGCTCGGCGTCCTCGTCTCCGAGTACGACGCGCCTGTGCAGCCGCCGCTGCCCCACTACGCCACCGCTGTCATGCCGCCGGGCCTGTCGGCGGATGAAGCCCTTCGACAGGCGCTCCTGGACTCGGCGGCACCTCCTCCACCGCCGCCACAGCCTTATGGCTGGGCGCCTCATCCGCCGCCACAGCCGCAGCCCTGGGCGCCTCCACCGCCGCCACAGCCGCAGCCTCCTCAACCTCGAGCACCGCGAGCGCGCCCGGCGTACGCTCCCCCGGATGGCTACTGGTCGTGGGTCATACCGGAGCTCATCGTGCTCGACAACGACGTGGAGCAGCACGGCCACGATGCGCAGCAGTAGTCGTTTAGGGTTTTTTTGTTTTTAAGTATGTAAATTATGTTTCATGTTTTAAAAAAATGACTCCTCCTAAAAAATGCGTCGTGCCGCTGGAGCCACACCCGACGCAAACGGAAACGCGGTCGATTTCGACCAAAACCCAACGCAAACGGACGTGCGCGGACGCTAAAATGCGTCGCGCGCCGCTGGAGATGCCCTTACCGAAGAAAAAAAAACAAAAGTAAGACATCAAACGCGACCAGCTGGCAGCCTAAAGAATTACGTGCTTGACTGCTTGCAGCAGAGCATGCAAACTATCGTACTGTACATGCACCATGTGACTTGGCCTGGAGCCGTGTGACCAGCCAAGTCCTGCCACTTCCCTGTAAACAGCAGCGTTGCTCACGCTGTTCCCTCGTGCACCTAGAGCACCCCGAGCTAGCCCACTCCTGTCTAGGACAGCTCACGCATGCGTAGCGTACCGGCATGTCGCATAAACACGCATGGGGCCAAGGATTGCTAGGCGGACGGGCTGGGTGGCGTACTGCGCCACACGTGGCGACTAGCCCGTGCTTCGTGCGCTCGCGAGCAATTCTTACGGCATCTCCAGCGGCGCCACGTAAACACGACTAACGCTCGCTTTTTCACGGGCCCGCCTGGCAGCGACCTAGGTTCGATCGGCCAACGCGCGCCAGTGTGGCAACCGCGGCGATCAGTGGAGCGCCGAACCGTCGCGGAAGAGCAACCGTCGGCCTCTTCGTTATACGCGCCGCCGTTAATCCGCGCACATTATAACCCCCGCGTCTACGGTAATTCAAGTTCAACCGCCTCCTTCTTCTTCCTCCTCTTCTTCTTCTTCTTCTCTAACACCGGCACGCCATGAGCGACTACACGCTGCCGTCCGACTCGGAGAGCGAGGGCAAGTCGCCCGGATTTCTGCATTGGTGGGAATCCCCTGCGACGCCAAGCGATCCGGGCTCCACACCCGGCCGACCCCTGCCTCCACGCCGAGTGAGGACGAGGAGGACGGAGGCGGCAATGGCAGCGAAGGCCGGGAGGAGGACGGAGGCGGCGCCGCGCGGCCGACGCTGAGGACGAGGAGGAGGGCCAGGAGGAGGAGGAGGAGGACTCCGACAGCAAGTTCGCCCGGTTGGAGGCGCAGGAGGCGGCGGACGACAAGGCGGCGGCAAGGAAGAAGTCCAGGGCGCTGGCGCGGGCGACGTGTCGTCGTTCGTTCACCGACGACGACGAAGACGCCATTTCTTCCAGTTTCAACTCCTCGACGGGCGCGTCGTCCTCCAGTTCCGACGAGGAGGTGACAAGCAAGAGGCACAGGAGTTTCGACGACGAGGCAGGGCCTTCTAACAAAAAGGCCAAAGAATAGTTTTAGTTTATATGTTTATAATTTCCTTCTTCTTTGTATGTTAATATGTTTGAATCTATTCGATTCGACCAACATGACATCATTGAGTATAACTTTTTCGCGTTTAAAACTTGATCATTGAACAAAATTGAAAAGAAGTAGCACCAAAAAAAAAATTTGCATGTCCAAAATGCGTCGGGCCGGTGGAGGTAGCCCCCGACGCAAACGGACATTTCGCCCCTCGCGGTCATTTTGGCGTCCGCCAGGCGACGCAAACGGACGCGATCGGACAATTTAGCCGTCCGAAATGCGTCGCGCCGGTTAGGGCATCTCCAGCGGCGCGATGCATTTTATTGTCCGCGCGCGTCCATTTGCGTCGCGCAGCGGACGTTCAAATGACCGTTTTCGTCTACGTGTCCGTCTGGGGTTAGCTCCAGCGGCCCGATGCATTTTTTGTTTTTTTTCTCTTTTTCATTTGAACATAGTTCCAAATATTACAAATTGGAAGATTATTTTACGCAAACTAATACATAGTTTGGAACATGGTTTACACAAACTAATACATAGTTTGTACCATGGTGGACACAAATATAAATATTTTAAAAATAGAAACCAGTTGTGTTGATTTCCATATGTTCGCTGCCAAGAAAGAACATTCGAGGGCACACCCAGTCACCCAAACTGGAAAATCCAGCGGGAGGATTGACGGTGCCCTTGTTGGTTCTATCGAGGAAGAACAGCCAGAAACCATCCATTACTGGCTTCGTCTGGCCCGTAGCCAGATTCACTGCAAAGAAAGAACACTCTACGTTCTAACTATCGGAGTCCGGCGCGGATTCGCCGGTGTGGTAGTGCCCGTAGCCATCGACGAAGTCGGCGAACTTGTCCGGGAGACGCTTGATGCCGAGCGGGTCATCGTCGATGCGGAGGAGGAACTCGAAGCAGCGGCCCTCCACGTCGGAAGAAGACGAAGAGGGCGCAGGCGACGACGAGCGTGGGGCCGTAGCTGCTCCACCACGGTGGCCCATGCCCCGTCCCCCGGGGGCGCCCAGGGCCGCGGCCTCAACCGCCTCGCCGGCCACCAGGACCCGCGATTGTCTTCCTCGCGGGCCTGGCTGCGTCGCAGGAACACCTAGGCGGCGGAACGCTGGAGCTTTGTGGCGGCTAGGGTTTCTATGGAGGAGTGGATGAGGAAGAAGAACGCGCGGCCCCTTTATATAGGCCGGAGGCATGCAGTGGCCGCGGGACACGTGGCGACGCCATTAACGTGGTTGGCGGAGGTGGGCTGCGGCCGCTCGGCAGCCGAGGCATCGCCATTAACGTGGTGCAGACTGCCGAAGCGACGCAGCGGCGCCAGTCGCTGCCGCGTTTGAGAAGACGCATCGACGCAGGGACGCTGCCAGGCGGGCCCAACGAAACGTCCACCGGATACGAGCGGACACTTTCGGCGTCCGCGCAGTGTCCGCAGAGACGCATCCGAGGCGCATATTTGGGCCAGGTTTGCGTCTCCGCGGACGGCCCGGTCACTTTGCGTCGTGGATGATGAACACGTTGCGTAGGATTACACGAACCCTCAATGCCGGAGTTAACAAGCTCCACAATAATGCTCATATTTTAGTAACCTTTAGTGTAAGATAGATCAAAAGACTAAACCAAGTACTAGCATAGCATGCACACTGTCACCTTCATGCATATGTAGGAGGAATAGATCACATCAATATTATCATAGCAATAGTTAACTTCGCAATCTACAAGAGATCATGATCATAGCATAAACCAAGTACTAACACGGTGCACACACTTGTCACCTTTGCACACGTGCGGGAGGAATAAAACTACTTTAATAACATTGCTAGAGTAGCACATAGATAAATTGTGATACAAACACATTGCAATCATAAAGAGATATAAATAAGCACCTCACTATGCCATTCAACGGTGAATAAGTATTACGTGAAATATAGCCTAAGAGACCCACACGGTGCACACACTTGTCACCTTTACACACGTGGGACAAGGAGTCTCCGGAGATCACATAAGTAAAACTCACTTGACTAGCATAATGACATCTAGATTACAAGCATCATCATATGAATCTCAATCATGTAAGGCAGCTCATGAGATTATTGTATTGAAGCACATAGGAGAGAGATGAACCACATAGCTACCGGTACAGCCCCGAGCCTCGATGGAGAACTACTCCCTCCTCATGGGAGCAGCAGCGGTGATGAAGATGGCGGTGGAGATGGCAGCGGTGTCGATGGAGAAGCCTTCCGGGGGCACTTCCCCGCTCCGGCGGGGTGCCGGAACGAGACTCCTGTCCCCGGATCTTGGCTTCGCGATGGCGGCGGCTGCGGAAGGTTTTCCGTATCGTGGTTTTTCGCATCGGGGTTTTCGCGACGGAGGCTTTATATAGGCGAAGAGGCGGCGCAGGAGGGTCGAAGGGGTGGCCACACCATAGGGCGGCGCGGCCGGGGCCTGGGCCGCGCCGGCCTATGGTGCAGGTGGCCTGTGGCCCCCCTACTGGTCCTTCTCGGGTGTTCCGGATGCTTCGGTGAAAATAGGAACACTGGGTCTTGATTTCGTCCGATTCGAGAATATTTCGTTACTAGGATTTACGAAACCAAAAACAGCGAGAAAACGAGAGCTGGCACTTCGGCATCTTGTTAATAGGTTAGTTCCGGAAAATGCACGAATATGACATAAAGTGTGCATAAAACATGTAGATATCATCAATAATGTGGCATGGAACATAAGAAATTATCGATACGTCGGAGACGTATCAGCATCCCCAAGCTTAGTTACGCTCGTCCGAGCAGGTAAAACGATAACAAAGATAATTTCTGGAGTGACATGCCATCATAAACTTGATCATATTGTAAACATATGTAATGAATGCAGCGATCAAAACAATGGTAATGACATGAGTAAACAAGTGAATCATAAAGCAAAGACTTTTCATGAATAGTACTTTCAAGACAAGCATCAATAAGTCTTGCATAAGAGTTAACTCATAAAGCAATAATTCAAAGTAGAGGCATTGAAGCAACACAAAGGAAGATGAAGTTTCAGCGGTTGCTTTCAACTTATAACATATATATCTCATGGATAATTGTCAATGCAAAGCAATATAACAAATGCAATAAGCAAGTATGTAAGAATCAATGCATAGTTCACACAAATGTTTGCTTCTTGAGGTGGAGAGAGATAGGTGAACTGACTCAACATAAAAGTAAAAAGAATGGTCCTTCAAAGAGGAAAGCATCGATTGCTATATTTGTGCTAGAGCTTTGATTTTGAAAACATAAAGAGAGCATAAAAATAAAGTTTTGAGAGGTGTATGTTGTTGTCAACGAATGGTAGCGGGTACTCTAACCCCCTTGCCGGACAAACCTTCAAAGAGCGGCTCCCATTTTATTTTATTTTTGGATGGCACTCCTTCCAACCTTTCTTTCACAAACCATGGCTAACCGAACCCTCGGGTGCACTGCCAACAATCTCATACCATGAAGGAGTGCCTTTTTATTTTAGTTTTATTATGATGACACTCCTCCCAACCTTTGCTTACACAAGCCATGGCTAACCGAATCCTTCGGGTGCCGTCCAACAATCACATTGTATTTGGGACTGGGAATCCCATTGAGGAGTGTCTATTTTTGTTAATTAATTTGGGACTGGGAATCCCATTGCCAGCTCTTTTTGCAAAATTATTGGATAAGCGGATGAAGCCACTAGTCCATTGGTGAAAGTTGCCCAACAAGATTGAAAGATAAACACCACATACTTCCTCATGAGCTATAAAATATTGACACAAATCAGAGGTGATAAATTTTGAATTGTTTAAAGGTAGCACTCAAGCAATTTACTTTGGAATGGCGGGAAATACCATGTAGTAGGTAGGTATGGTGGACACAAATGGCATAGTGGTTGGCTCAAGTATTTGGATGCATGAGAAGTATTCCCTCTCGATACAAGGTTTAGGCTAGCAAGGTTATTTGAAACAAACACAAGTATGAACTAGTACAGCAAAACTCACATAAAAGACATATTACAAGGATTATAAGACTATACATCGTCTTCCTTGTTGTTCAAACACCTTACTAGAAATTATCTAGACCTTAGAGAGACCAATTATGCAAACCAAATTTTAGCATGCTCTATGTATTTCTTCATTAATGGGTGCAAAGCATATGATGCAAGAGCTTAAACATGAGCACAACAATTACCAAGTATCACATTACCCAAGACATTATAGCAAATTACTACA
Source organism: Lolium rigidum (assembly GCF_022539505.1). Lineage (NCBI taxonomy): Eukaryota > Viridiplantae > Streptophyta > Magnoliopsida > Poales > Poaceae > Lolium > Lolium rigidum. The sequence continues at coordinate 47,363 of NW_025899943.1, read as the reverse complement.
TGTATCATTTTCCAATTCCAACCATATAACAATTTAACGAAGAGGAAACTTCGCCATGAATATTATGAGCTAAGAACACATGTGTTCATATGAACCAGCGGAGCGTGTCTCTCTCCCATACAAGCATGATGTAATCCAATTTATTCAAACACAAACAAAAATAGAAACAAACAAACAGACGCTCCAAGTAAAGTACATAAGATGTGACGGAATAAAAATATAGTTTCGGGGAGGAACCTGATAATGTTGTCGATGAAGAAGGGGATGCCTTGGGCATCCCCAAGCTTAGACGCTTGAGTCTTCTTGAAATATGCAGGGATGAATCACGGGGGCATCCCCAAGCTTAGACTCTTCACTCTTCTTGATCATAGTATATCATCCTCCTCTCTTGACCCTTGAAAACTTCCTCCACACCAGACTTTAAGCAAACTCATTAGAGGGTTAGTGCATAATCAAAAACTCACATGTTCAGAGGTGACACAATCATTCTTAACACTTCTGGACATTGCTCAAAGCTACTGGAAGTTAATGGAACAAAGAAATCCATCCCACATAGCAAAAGAGGCAATGCGAAATAAAAGGCAGAATCTGTCAAAAACAGAACAGTCCGTAAAGACGAATTTTAAAATGGCACCAGACTTGCTCAAACGGAAAAACTCAAAACTAATGAAAGTTGCGTACATATCTGAGGATCACTCACGTAAATTGGCATAATTTTCTGAGTTACCTACAGAGAATTAGGCCCAGATTCGTGACAGACAGCAATGCTGTTTCTGCGCAGCAATCCAAATCTAGCATCAACTTTACCATAGAGACTTTACTTGGCACAAAAACATTATAAGGAGAGGTTGCTACAGTAGTAAACAACTTCCAAGACACAAATATAAAACAAAGTACTGTAGCAAAATAACACATGGGTTATCTCCCAAGAAGTTCTTTCTTTATAGCCATTAAGATGGGCTCAGCGAGTTTTAATGATGCACTCGCAAGAAATAGTAGTTGAAGCAAAAGAGAGCATCAAAAGGCAAATTCAAAACACATTTAAGCCTAACATGCTTCCTATGCATAGGAATCTTGTAAATAAACAAGTTCATGAAGAGCAAAGTAACAAGCATAGGAAGATAAAACAAGTGTAGCTTCAAAAATTTCAACACATAGAGAGGCATTTTAGTAACATGAAAATTTCTACAACCATATTTTCCTCTCTCATAATAACTTTCAGTAGCATCATGAGCAAACTCAACAATATAACTATCACATAAAGCATTCTTATCATGAGTCTCATGCATAAAATTATTACTCTCCACATAAGCATAATCAATTTTATTAGTAATAGCGGGAGCAAATTCAATAAAGTAGCTATCATTATTATTCTCATCAAGTGTAGGAGGCATAGTATAATCACAATAAAATTTACTCTCCATAGTAGGTTGTACCAAAAGACCATTATCATTATAATCATCAGAAATAGGAGGCAAAGTATCATCAAAGAAAATTTTCTCCTCAATGCTTGGGGGACTAAAAAGATCATGAAAACCAGCTTCCCCAAGCTTAGAACTTTCTATATCATTATCAACAATGGTGTTCAAAGCGTTCATACTAATATTACTACCGGCATGCAAATAAGATTTCATAGGTTTTTTAATTTTCGCATCAAACAATCCATGTTTTAAATCAGGAAATAGAATAAGAAGCTCATTGTTGTCCATTATGCCAAACTAGTGTAAACAAGAAACAAAAAGATGCAATTGCGGGATCTAAAGGAAATAGCTTCGAGCACAAACACAATGGCGCCGGAAAAGTACTGTACACTGGAACCGGAGTATGAGTGCCTTTTACCTTTCCTCCTCGACAACGGCGCCGAGAAAAGTGCTTGATGTCTACGGGAGCTTCTATTCTTGTAGACAGTGTTGGGCCTCCAAGAGCGAGAGGTTTGTAGAATAGCAGCAAGTTTCCCTTAAGTGGATACCCAAGGTTTATCGAACTCAGGGAGGAAGAGGTCAAAGATATCCCTCTCATGCAACCCTGCAACCACAAAGCAAGAAGTCTCTTGTGTCCCCAACACACCTAATAGGTGCACTAGTTCGGCGAAGAGATAGTGAAATACAGGTGGTATGAATAAGTAGTAGCAACGGCACCGAGAAAAGTGCTTTGCCCGGGACGATAAACAAGCAGTAGTAACGCAGCGATAGTAACGCGATAAAACGAGTAAACAAGCGGTAGATAGCAGTATTTAGGAACAAGGCCTAGGGATTAGACTTTCACTAGTGGACACTCTCAACATTGATCACATAACAGAATAGATAAATGCATACTCTACACTTTTGTTGGATGATGAACACATTGCGTAGGATTACACGAACCCTCAATGCCGGAGTTAACAAGCTCCACAATAATGCTCATATTTTAGTAACCTTTAGTGTAAGATAGATCAAAAGACTAAACCAAGTACTAGCATAGCATGCACACTTGTCACCTTCATGCATATGTAGGAGGAATAGATCACATCAATATTATCATAGCAATAGTTAACTTCGCAATCTACAAGAGATCATGATCATAGCATAAACCAAGTACTAACACGGTGCACACACTTGTCACCTTTGCACACGTGCGGGAGGAATAAAACTACTTTAATAACATTGCTAGAGTAGCATATAGATAAATTGTGATACAAACACATTGCAATCATAAAGAGATATAAATAAGCACCTCACTATGCCATTCAACGAGTGAATAAGTATTCGTGAAATATAGCCTAAGAGACCCACACGGTGCACACACTTGTCACCTTTACACACGTGGGACAAGGAGTCTCCAGGAGATCACATAAGTAAAACTCACTTGACTAGCATAATGACATCTAGATTACAAGCATCATCATATGAATCTCAATCATGTAAGGCAGCTCATGAGATTATTGTATTGAAGCACATAGGAGAGAGATGAACCACATAGCTACCGGTACAGCCCCGAGCCTCGATGGAGAACTACTCCCTCCTCATGGGAGCAGCAGCGGTGATGAAGATGGCGGTGGAGATGGCAGCGGTGTCGATGGAGAAGCCTTCCGGGGGCACTTCCCCGCTCCGGCGGGGTGCCGGAACAGAGACTCCTGTCCCCCAGATCTTGGCTTCGCGATGGCGGCGGCTCTGGAAGGTTTTCCGTATCGTGGTTTTTCGCATCGGGGTTTTCGCGACGGAGGCTTTATATAGGCGAAGAGGCGGCGCAGGAGGGTCGAAGGGGTGGCCACACCATAGGGCGGCGCGGCCGGGGCTCGGGCCGCGCCGGCCTATGGTCTGGGTGGCCTGTGGCCCCCCTCTGGTCCTTCTCGGGTGTTCTGGATGCTTCCTGTGAAAATAGGAACCTGGGTCTTGATTTCATCCGATTCCGAGAATATTTCGTTACTAGGATTTCTGAAACCAAAAACAGCAGAAAACAGGAACTGGCACTTCGGCATCTTGTTAATAGGTTAGTTCCAGAAAATGCACGAATATGACATAAAGTGTGCATAAAACATGTAGATATCATTAATAATGTGGCATGGAACATAAGAAATTATTGATACGTCGGAGACGTATCATGCGCCGGCTCGACGCCATCGACTAACTCGGCGAACTTGTTCGGGAGCCGCTTGATGCCGAATGGGTCGCCGTCGATGCGGAGGAGGAACTCGAAGCAGCAGTCCTCTTGCGAAGACGAGGAGGGCGTAGGCGACGGCGAGCGTGGGGTCGTAGCTGCTCAACCACGACAGGCCACCCCGGCCCCGGGGGCGCCCATTCCCACGGCCTCGACCGCCTCGCCGGCCACCAGGACCCGCCATGGACTTCCTCGCGGGCCTGGCTGCGTCTCAGAAAGAGCTAGGTGGCGCTACGGTGGAGCTTGTGGCGGCTAGGGTTTGTTTGGAGGAGTGGATGAGGAAGAAAAACGCGCACCCTCTTTATATAGGCCGGAGGCAGGCAACGGCCACGGGATGCGTGGCGTCGCCATTACTGCATTGGCGGAGGTGGGCGGCAGGCGCTCGGCAGCCGATGCATCACCATTAACGTGGCGCAGACTGCCGAAGCGACGCAGCGGCGCCAGTCGGTGGCGCGCCTGAGAAGACGCATCGACGCAGGGTCGCTTCCAGGCGGGCCCGATGAAACGTCCGCCAGACGCGAGCAAACACTTTGCGAGTCCGCGCAGCGTCCGCAGAGACGCATCCGAGGCGCATATTTGGGCCAGATTTGCGTCGTCGCGGACGGCCCGATCACTTTGCATCGTCCGACTGAAGATGGTACTTGTAAGGGTATTTTACCCTTATCCATTATTTTGGTAACAATGACACCGTGCTAGTGTATTTGGACTAATACATGACTGTAAGATGATTCCCAGGTATTAGCCAAAGAGGTATAAAGGTGTATCAATGGAAGAAGAAGGCAATGGAGACCCCCCCAATTCGACGAAAGAATCAACAGGATTTTCCTGTGTCTGACCGGTCTCTGGCCCGGTCGGACCGGCCCTGGCACCGGCCAGCCCGGTCAAGACCGGCTCCGGCGCTTGTGCCATCCGGGCAGGATCCAGTAAAGGAGGAAAGCGCTCCGGTCATCGCCCGGTTTCCAGCCCGGTTTGGACCGGCGCATCCGGTCACCGGCCCGGTCGGACCGGGCTACCGACCGGCTGCCCCGGCGCCAACCGGATTCCGCGCTTGTGCCATCCGGGCGCATTCTCGTAAGCCCAGAAGCTCCTCCGGTCAAGCTCCGGTCCCCGCTCCGGTTGAAACCGGCCGGCCCGGTTGTGAGCCCGGTCTGACCGGACTGTGCACCGGACGGCCCGGCGCCAAACCCGGTCAACCGGCTTCCTCGAAGAAAATCTGATGTGGCAAGTGACCAACGGCCAGTTTTTGAAGAACACTATAAATACCCCTTCTTCTACCTTGGAAGGGTTAGGCAACATACTATAAACTGTTCTTGAGCTCTCTCTCTCCTACTCCATTGCTAGAAACACCAAAAGCCTCAGATCTCCCTCCTCCTCCACCCAAACTCAAATCCCTCCGGGGAATCACTAGAGGAGGACCCGATCTACCGTTCTACCAAGCCAAATCTCATTCCCCCTTGTATTCATTGAGAAGCTTGCTTCCTAGGGTTCCTTGGAAACCCTAGGTGGGCAAGAGGAGTCCGGAAGCATCCGGGCCGTGGATTTGCTCCGGGCAAGATTGTGAAGGTTTGGAGGCTACCTCAAAGTCTACCACAAGTGAGTGAGCTATTCCTTCGTGGGATAGGCTCCGGAGAATAGGGTGAGCCTTCGTGGCGCGGGGAATCCTTCGTGGGACCTCCACTCCTCCAAACGTGACGTACCTTGTTGCAAAGCAAGGGAACACGGGAATACATCCTCGTCTCCGCGTGCTATCGGTTATCTCTAACCGAACTCCTTACTTGTGATTTAACTGCTCGTGAGAGCCTTCGTGCTTGAGTTAGTTGTATCCTCATATAGGTTGCTTCACCTAGTTTGCATTAGGCTCATCTTTATATTCCGCAAAGCCTAATATTGCAAAGAAAGAATTAAAATTTGTACAAACCTATTCACCCCCCCTCTAGGTTTACCATCTCTATACTTTCAATTGGTATCGAGCCTGGACTCTTATTAAGGGCTTCACCGCCTTAAGAGTGAGATGGATAAACTCTTCGAGGGTCTAGATGACGACTCTAACCTTTCGGTTAAAGAGATGAAATCTAGATTCTTGGCATATGATGCCGAGAAGAAGAAAAAGGAGGATGAGCTACAAAACCAAATGACGTAAATGACTGCCATGCTTAAGAACCTAACTGCGGGTGGAACACTTAGTGGGGCTTCGGCTTCTAAAGAATCCTACCATGAGGTTGACCATAACTATCCCAGAAACACTTCACCCATGCCTCATATAAACCATAGTGGGACCGTTCCCCATTACGATGGAACTCACTTTCCTCATTGGAAATCTGCTATGGAATCTCATATTCGCAGCTGCAGGTGTGGAGCTATGGGAGCTCATTGTTCATGGACATCGGGAGCCACAAGATCCTACTCGGTTGACCTCCACCGAGTTCTACAATCGTCAACTCAATGCATCCGCACGTGACAAGATTAGAAGTGGCATCAACCGCAAGCTTCTAGATCAAGTTGATGACATTGTCTCCGCTAAAGAGTTGTGGGATCGGATCGTAGTACTCCAAGAGGGAACCGATTTGATCCAATCATCTCTCTATGAGACTGCAAAGCAAGAGGCCTACCAGTTCATGATTCGAGATGGAGAATCCGTATTCGATGCCTATGCTAGGCTTGGTGCTCTGAAAGTAAGGGTCAAGGGTCTTGGTGCTGAGAAGTACAATGACGGATTCGAGATGAACGAAGCCTTCATAAAATCCAAGGTCATTGCTATGATTGCCGTCAAACAAGAAGACACCAACCTTGGACTCAACTTGCAAATCATGACCAAGAGTGCCGATCTCAACTCCGATGATCTAGTCTCCTATGTGGCCGCCAATGAAAACATGGCCAAAGCCGGAAAGAGGCTCAAGGCAATGAACCGTGTTGATGAAGCCTCACACAATCATGAAGCGTCACACAACCTTGCCCTCAAGGCTAGAGCTGACCATGGAGGAGAAGAAGAATATGAAATTGAAGAAGATGAGGAGATGACTTCAACTAGTGACATCGTCACCGACTTTGCCTTCTTTGCTAAGAAGTACAAGGGAAAGTTGCCTATGCTTCTCAATGACAAGAAGAAGAAGAGAACTTGCTACAATTGTGATGAAGATAGCCACTTTGCAAATGAGTGCCCTTATGAGAAAAGGGTAGACAAGCCAAGATTCATCAAAGGGGTCAAGCCAATATTGAAGCCAAACCCAATCAACGATCGATTCAAGAAGAACAAGGGAAGAGCTTTTGTTGGAGCCGAGTACTTGTCCGATGATGAAGAAGAAGATGAGGAGAAGGAGGCCGGGGTGGCCGGTTTGGCTTACTCCAAGCCCGGGTCACTCTTCACATATGACTACTCCAAGGACTACTCCACGGAGAATGATGTTGGTTCCTCCTTCATGGCAAGAATCACTCAAGAGGATGACTCCGATGACTCTTCCTCCTCTTCAATCGTTGGCTCTTGTCTTATGGCAAGGGAAACCAAGGTAATGGAACCCCCACCTTCCCTATCTAGTGTTTTTGATGATGAAAATGAAAATCAAGATGAACTAAGTGTGCTTAAGGAACTTTACAATGTTAGATGCACCCTTCGTGGTAAAGCTCTTGTCAAGTTTGATTTCTTGATGGACTCTCTCAAAGAAAAGGATGAGTCCATTGAGGAATTAGAATATCAATTGGATGAAAAGGAACGGAGATTCAATCTCCTAAGACAAGAGCTAAAAACCGAAAGGTGCATATCTCAAGGCCTTAAGCAACAAATTGAAACCTATGAACTTGATAAAGTTAAGGATCTAGAAACTATTGATAGGGCTCAATCTTTGACTCAAGTGCTCCATACCTCAAAGGAGGAACTTGAAGTTGCTCATGCTTCTCTCACTAGGGATCTTGACCACCTTGAAATAGCTAACAAGCTTGTAAAGGATGAGCTCAAGAAACTTGGAGAGAACCATGACCTACTCCAAGAAACCTACATGAAAGCACTTGAATCAATGAAGGATCCCATTGTTGTTGAAAAGCATGCTAGTTACCCTACATCTTTTACTAATGAGCATGCTAAGCTTGTTGAGGAACATGTTCGTTTACAAGAGGAACTCTCTTTGCATGTTGAGACCAATGCATATCTTGAATCCTTGGTGACTAAATATGGTCTCGACTATCATCCTAATGAATCCTCTTGTGAGCATGCATCTATTCTTGAGGAAAATGTTAGGTTAACAAAGGAACTTGCAAAGTTCACCACCGCCAAGAACAAGATGGGATTGGATGACCTCTTGAGTAAGCAAACACTACAAGAGATGGGAGATTTGTTGACGAAAACCCTGGTGACAAAAATGCATACCGTCATGGATGTGTCCTTATAGGTGACGAATTCATCTTTCGTCAAGCATTTAAGGTAATGCTTGACGGTATGATTCCTCGTCAAGAAAAAATCGTCACCCATTACCCAAGCGGGAAGGGCTTCCATCGTGTCTGTTAATAGGTGACGAAATCAAAGATCGAGGTGACGAAATATTACTAAGTTACTTTATTAAATGTTATTAGTTTTATATATCATGCGTGACCCAGCTTGTCGGGAACATATTTAATTAAGTAAAAATTGTGGTTTGGAAGAATCGAACAAGGGCTTCGGCGTGACCGACGCGGAGTCTTACCGCTAAGGTAGATATGGAATTTTGATCTGGATCCGTAAGTAGTCTATTCTACATATTTATTTCAATGGTGTGATCTAGATGTTACGACATAATAATTCCCTTATTAATATTTATGTCGGCCGAGGGTGCCTCGTTTAAGTCGCGCCGCTAGCGGACACGGCCTATATAGGTGCTCTTGCTAACGGTCGAATCGACTAGGGTTCTCGTCGAGGTGAGAAGAATTCCGTGAAGGCTCCATTGTGGTGGCGGCGAGACGCATCATCGGTGAGTTGTCCCGATTGTTCGTTAGGTCTAGATTTTTTAATCAGCTTGTCAAGATCTGTTCCGAAGAACGTTGGCATGTTCTTAACTGAATTGTAGGCAATGGATCGAAGTTGGATAACCGATGGCACCCGAAGTTCACAACAAAGTACATGGCAGGTGTTAGGGATTTCATCAATTTTGCGCGAGAACACTTGGACAATACGGATGAACCAATCTTGTGCCCTTGCAAGGACTGCCTAAATCTGATACGTCGGGATATAAAAACGAGTCGAGGATCACCGCAATTGTTCGTGTATGTCCATGACGTATACAAGATGGACTAGACATGGGGAAGATTTTAGTGATGACGAAGGGCGGGATAGAAACGATGATGGTGCGTATGATAGTGACAACGATGAAGAGGAAGACATTGGTGTTTCTTATGTTGATGATTCGTCTAGTATGATCGATGAACTGCAGAAGTCTGGAAATAAAGGTCCTGACCTGCCAAATCTGTATGCTAATCTAATTGAGTCAGCGAAAAAAGAACTTTATGAGGGATGCACCTCTTTCACTAGGTTGTCGTTCATCATTAAGCTCCTTCATGTCAAATCATACAGCCGGATAACAAACAGAGGATTTGATCTCTTACTTCAGCTTTTACGTACGGCTTTGCCGAGATGTGGACTTTCCCAAATCATATGCCGATGCTAAGAGTGTTCTTTCGATGTTGGGCTTGGTTATGAGACAATTCATGCATGCAAGTTTGATTGTTCTTTATTTTGGGGAGATCACAAGGACGATACGAACTGCCATGTTTGTGGATTATCAAGATATAGAAAATCCCTCACAAGGTGTTAAGGTACTTTCCTATAATTAAAAGGTTGCAGAGACTACTTGTTAAAAAGGAAATGTCGACACATACAAGATGGCACAAAGAGAAGAGGGTTGTTGAGCGCAATGTACCGAGGCACCCTGTCGATGGTGAGGCATGGAAGCACTTTGATGGCAAGTTTGATTGGTTTGCTAAAGATCCTCGTAACATAAGACTAGGTTTTGCCACGGACGGCTTCGATCCTTTTGGAAGTATGAGTAATCCTTACAAGTATGTGGCCTGTTTTTCCGATTCCTTACAACTTCCCACCATGGATGTGCATGGATCAATCGAATTACATGATGGCATTGCTAATCCCCGGAAAGTATTCCCCAGGGAAAGATTTTCATGTATTTATGCAGCCACTGATAAAAGATATGATGCAGCTATGGAGTGGTGTGGAGACATTTGATGCATGCACGAGAGGAATATTTCCCATTGCATGCTGCGTTTCTTTGGTCTATTCATGATTATCCTGGATATGCCACTATGTCAGGCCGAAGCACAAGAGGATTTCATGCGTGTGTGCATTGCGATGAGAATCCTTGCGCTGAACCTTTGAAAAACAAAATTGGATATATTGGGCATCGGCGATTTCTTGATAAAAACACCCATACAGGAGAAGCGGACTTTTCAATGGTACAACCGAGATTAGAGATCCACCAAGGAAGTACACACCCAAAGAGGTAGCTGCGAAGGTAGAAATGGTTAAGGATTTTGAACATGGGAAAAATCCAATAAATAGAAAGCGGAAGCGTGCAACTGTACCCGGTGAACCAACATGGCACCTGAAAGTCAGCTTACATCATCTACCGTATCGGCCGAACTTAAGATAGCTCACAACTTAGATGTGATGCATATTGAGAAGAACATATGTGATAATATTGTTGGTACACTACTTGAACTTGAGGGCAAGAATAAGGACACCGTTAGTGCTAGAATTGATTTGAGGAAATTCAAAATGTGGAAGAAGTATTGGTTGAAGAAAATTGAGAAGGATGATGATCATGCAGCAAGTAAGTTATGCGAAGCCCCCTGCACCATGGACGCTTTCGAAGGAACGAAGAGACATTTGTGTAGGTATTTGGCAAACACTAGGTTCCCGGATGGTTATTGCGCAAGCCGGGGAAGATGTGTGAATATTGATGGTTGTAAGGTTACCGGTATGAAGACGCATGATTGCCACATACTTCGCAGCGAGTGTTGCCGAGCTGGGCTCAAGGGAATTGCATCTAAGGAAATGTATGTGGCTATTGCAGAGCTAGGAAGATTTTTAGGGAGTCTGTGTGCCAAAACCCCGAAAGTTGATGTGCTGAATCGATTGAAGGTTGAAATTGTTGTGATCCTATGCAAACTTGAGAAGCTCTTCCCCCAGCTTTTTTGATGTAATGGTGCACTTAGCTATTCATCTTCCCGAGGAGGCTCTTTTGAGGGGTCCTGTTCATTATGGTTGGATGTATCCGAGTTGAGAGAAGATTAGGTTATCCGAAGTCTACGGTCCGTAACAAAGCAAGGCCGAAGGTTCTATCGCAGAGAGCTACATTGTTGATGAGTGTTTGATTTTTTGCTCTAGATTTTTCAAGGATGGCACAGAAACAAGATTTAACAAAGATGATAGGAACCAAGACATTCGGAGAAAACCTGATCCGGACGAGATGGAAGTATTTTCAGTTGGAGCTAAAGGTCTTGGGAAATCCATTTTGAAACATTTTGACAAGGAATTTGACAAAATGGTTTGGTATGTGCTGAACAACTGTGACGATGTAGAACGTTATATCAAGTAAGTAGTTAGCTTCACTTTAATAACTACTTCTCAATGTTGCAGACATAATTGTCCTGTATTTCATATGTGTTTTTTCTATGTTTCAGTGAATTCCGACAAGAATTGGGAGGTAGGGGTGTGCGTGACATCGAGGAGACGGTTCAGAGAGAGTTTGCAGGTTGGTTTGCAAACCATGTGAGACAGTTGGACAATGCATCAGAAGATTTGAAGTCTCTGGCTGCTGGGCCAGACCGGCGTGTAGTAGTATACGCTGGTTGCAACGTAAAGGGTGCGAGGTTTCGCACGCTTACTCGGGATAAAGACCCGAAGACTCAAAATTCGGGCGTAGCGACTAAGGGATCTTTTGGTGATGCGAGATGAGACCGACTACTATGGTGTTCTGCAAGAAGTTCTTGAACTGCAGATACGGGAGTAACAAACACGGTGACAGGTCCGTGTACTTGTTTCGTTGCGATCGGTTCGACCTTGCGAGCAAGGGTTCGAAGATAAAAGATGATGGTTTTTTTAAAAGCGTTAACACTTCTATCCTATGGTTCAAGAATTCACCATTCATATTGGCCAGTCAAGCTGAAACATGCTTCTATTTGGAGGATACAAAGTTTGGTGATCCGTGGAAAGTGGTGCGAAGTTCAGCCATAGACATGTGTACGACGTTCCAGAATTAGAAGATGGTAACGATGATGCATTTGTACGGAATGAAGACGCATACCAGGAGGATGAAGGTTCGGTCGACCATACATTTCATGATGTTGTCGACCTAGACGAGGAAGCGGATGTGGAAGCAGAGGAGGATGATCATCGTGCTCTGCTGAAGTTGTACGTATTCATGATGCTCGTACAATCCGTGAACTAGAGAATGCGGAAGATAGTCCCAATGTTGACATGGATATGAGCGAAGATGAACTAGAGAATCGGGATGATAGTCTCATTTTGGAAGAGAACATACATGATGACGAGGGAAAAAATTCAGAAGAAGATAGTGATTTAGATTGATAGAAACATGTAATGCATACAACTATATGTTTTGTTCCAAACATTTGAAATGTTCTTATTTAGATGTTTACGATCTCGAACTTGTCATTGAATTATCCAGAAGGTTTTAAGAGCAAATTAATATAAGCAAAAATATGGACAAATATAAGAAAGCCAACATGTCGGTAACATAACTTTGACAATGGTTTTAATTAATCGACACTTGACACGATTACAACCAGCGAGCACGATATGACTAACTATTGTTTTAACACAAGCAAAATCGACAATCGCATAAAGAGTCTTACAACTTAATTTAAACCTAAAGGGGCTGCATAGTTGGACACACCGGCACCATGAATCACGGACTAGCTACTCCAGATCGATTTCGGGCACATGGGTAGCAAACAAGTCAACCCCCGCATTTCCCAGGTAAAGCAAGAACAGCATCTTGTCACCCATCTGAAGGTGCTTTTCCTTGTCCATGAACTCCTTCCACCCACTGACGCACATACGACCATCGTCTGAAGAAATTGCGTAGGACGAATGCACCAAAGTACTGGGATGGCACACAATACTGATTGCACCATATTGTTCCATACCTTTAGGAACCAAACGGCTAGGGATTTTCTGTTCCAACAGTAGGGACATAGTTTAGTTAACACTTGTACGTAATGTAGGTCGCAAACTTAATGAAATGATATGATCTACTGCTTACCACGTGTTTGTTGTAATTTTCGCCAAAAACTGACCAAACCACTATGGATTTGGGGCATTTAACGTCACCACATTACCCTACAACAGAAGTTTCACTTCGAAAAAGGTTTGACAACCTCTTAGTGCAATTAGGTCAACCTAGGTTTCACCAAACACTCAAACTTTCATATAAAATTGAAAATTTGTTGAAATCTTTCCAAACCTTGTGTATTGACCAATGTGTGGCTAACACTTTCCATGGAAAATAACAAACTAGAAAAAAATTTGGCATAAGGGTGCATCAACATGTGGGTAATGACGCTAGCATGCTATCTTGGCAGTTTGGTTTGAAAATTTTGAAAAATTCATCCCCTAAACTCAAGAAGAGGCTATGTGTGATCACTAATTCGTATTTCAAATATTTTAGAGTTTTTAATACCCATACTGAAAATTCTGTGCCAGCCCATCCGTCATGCGTGGGACCCACGTCAAAGTAATGGGAAAGTGGACTGACTACATGCAGCAATCCACGTTTTCACACCCACGCGTCAGACAGAGGAACCCAAACGGCAGCACGTACTGTATATCCATCGGCCCCATCGTCTCTCCCACCCGCAACTTCTATTCCCCAATCTCCGGCGAAAACCCCGCTTGCACCTCCACCGGCGCAACACCGACCTCCCCTTCCACCGAAGATCCCGAAGATGAAGCGTGTTCGCGGAGACGAGCCGGAGGCGAGTGCGGTCGTCAACGTCGACGGAGGCGACGGCGATGGTCCGGTAGTAGTCGACGTCGCGGAGGCGGGATCTTCTTCCGCAACCGGAGCCGCTCTTCGCCGCGCCGTGACCGTGGAGGGCTCCGCCCAACCGGCCGTGGTCGCCGTCGGCCGATGAGGCCACGGAGACGTCCCCGCTCCCGCGGCACAAGCAGATGACCAGGGCTTCGATCCGAATGACCCGTTCTACCGCCACTCCAGGCAGTACCGCGAGCTATATGGCCCCAGAGAGTGCGACGAGTTCGAAGAGGAGGCCTCCGACAACTGCAGCGAGGTACTGTACTATTCCGATCGATCCCCTGTTTTTCTTGATCTTACTGTTCACCATAGGGTTTGCTCATAGGGTAGATTGATTTGCCCCGTCAACGACTTCTTGTACAAATTGATGATTACGGGGTTCTTGCTCATCCGATTTATGGTTTGTAGTTAGTAGATCCGTAATATTTGATGCACATCTTGATTCAACTCGTAATGATTCCTTTTGTGTGATGAATGATACCTGCTTAGTGTAACGCTCATCGCATTTCTAACTTAAATTCATCCGAATATGAATCATACCGAAGTGATTATGATTACAAGAATTATATTATAGGTACTATTAATTGATCTCGATACATGGATTTTATAATCACCATTTGTCTTAAACTGGTGCTTATTTATACGATGAAAGCATAGTGTGTACATCATTTTAATTTGGGGAACAAGTGAATTATCAGTTGCATGTAATTTTTGACCATAATTTTTGTTCAATTCCTGCTTATTGACGTCATGAATCCATATTGTTTTATGAATCGAGTACATCTTCGGGGAACAAATGATTGATCCCGATCCATGAAATTTATAATCACCATTTTCTCTTAAATTGGTGCTTACTTATAATACTCGAAATAATGATTGGACTACCCATGAACAAGTTGTGACAACAGTTTAAATTGGTGGTTATTTATATTAGTGAAGTAATTATGTATGGTTGGATCTGGATCATAAATGTTGATTCTACATGATTAATTCTTAATAATGTTCATACAAAAATATTTAATGCTTCAATTCTATTTCAGTTAATTTCCTTCTCTCACTTCTTCTTTACTTTCAAAATCGCAGGAAGACTCTGAGGACGTTGACAGCGACAAGGAGGACCGGGACCGGAAGAGCCGCTTCGTTCTGAAGAAGCTGAAGACCGGCCAGATCCCTTTCCGTCGTAACGGAAAGCCACATTGCCCATTCTGCGGCAGGGTTTTCCCGAACGATCTCGTGTGTCTGATCCAGCACGCGACGGGAGTTGGAAAAGGTAGCAAGCGGAAGCACAATCCTGCTAGCAAGGCGAAGCACGCTGCCTTTGGCAAGTTCCTCAGGGACTACGTCAGGATTGGCCTCATCCCGCTCGTCGGTCCAGCTGTTGGCCCTCATGTTCTCCACTAAATTTAGTTTCGTTTAGTTGTTCCCCCGGAGGTTCATGGTTAAACTATGTCATGTTTCAAAGACTATGTTCTACTTTTGTTATTTGGAACCCGGGCAATCATACCCAGCTTGTTTAACTTCCAGCCTAGTGGGCTTGTTCCGTTTTTCCCAAGGCCCGGGGAAGTACATATTAATTTGCAAAAAATGAACAATTAAAATCAGTGAAAATTGAACTAGCGGTAGAAAAAATGCAGGACCAAATAGTCAATCGTAAAGTTTACCCCCTACATAATCCCACTATACAATCCCTTCACACAAGAGCGGCCGGGGTAGCGATATGACATAAACACACAATGGGCACACACAAATTGTAGACTAAAACAATTATATCATATGATAAAGATTATATCATAGGATATCAACTGAAACTTCAATACCACCACGGCCGCCCTGGTTGAAAAGAATGAGAACAACATTCCCAGCATTCAAAGTTGTACTCCTTAGTAAACTCCGACCAGCAGGAATCGAACTTCATCCTTCCATCAGTAGTAGTGTAGTATGCACCCCGAGGGTGGTAGCCATAGTCATCAACAGAAAAACATGCCTCCCCGCTTTCGGAGATATTCAAGGACCTAACAACTTCCTTCGGTATACGCTGAATAATAAAAATTAAATTATATATGGGAAGGATATAAAGGATAACTAAGATTACATAAAGAAAACGAGAATTATACCAGTCCATTGCCCTTCAAATCGGTATTCGTCAAGGTGTGCACAAAAACAACACCAAGACCAAGACCACGCTCACGGAGAAGTTGTTCCTTCTTCAATGTTTGAGCAGTAGTAAGCATAACACCTTTAGTGTGGACAACTGCAGTTGGAATTTCTGCATACAAATTTAAAATTAATAAAAGAATAAAAAAAGAGGAGATATAACATCAGTTATATTAAAAAAATGGGCAACACATGGTAAAAGATAAAACAGAATTACCATCGACACGATGCTTTTCAGTGCCATCAGGACCTACTGCAAAAATCCCAAACAGTTCAGGAGCACTATCGAACCCAAACATGATACAGTCACCAACTTTCAGGTCGTAGTCATGAAGAAATTTTTGGTATCCAGTACCAAAAACACGTGTCTTCGAACTGCCTTTCTTAACATGAAATTTGTACTTCACTTCATCCGATGTAACGACAAAGAAGATATTACCAACAAGGTTGTTGAACTGCCTCCTCACAAAACAAGGCACAGTCTGAAAAAATAGTAGAACAAAAATGGAGAAAATAAGGATATAGTCTAGAATCTGTCAACAAAAAAGATACATTCTAAAAAAGGATATATACCATAAAGTCATCAAATCTGCTTCCAAGATAACAACTAAATGAACTGAGAGTCTCCCGCCTCTGTCGACAATGATTGCCCATCGAACCACAAACAACACGGTTCATCCCGTGTATATTTAGCAATTACCAAAGCTAGTAAAAAATACAGGTAGGTAGGGCATATTCATAGAAATCTATCCATAGATCCGAAACCATACACACATATATCCATAGATCTGAACAAACAAGATTATTCAGAGGACAAAAAGGATTTTCAACAAACCAGAGAAAAAGGAGGTGAGGTGTAGTGACATGTAAAAACATATTTTCCTACCTCTCAAAACAAACGAAAATCTTCAGAGAGAAAAGAGTTTTTCAGCAGAAAAGAGAGAGAAAAGAAGATGAAGGAGACTTGCTTCACCGCATGAACAACGGAGGGCAGAAGGCAAAACCAACCAGGGGCATTATAAATACAATAAGTAGTAGTAACTGCCTACAACCGCTATTTAATGAGGCTGTGGGGTAGATGGTGGTTGCTATCCTTTAAGTTATTCAAAAGTCAAACACAAAGTATCTCATGCAAAAATACATTGAATCATAAAGTTGCACTTCAAAATTATTTAAAACCATATGATTTACAACTTCAAATGTACAACAACATGTTGACTACATGCCTTTGTTCGGACTATAGGTTAGGTCGGAACAATTATGGCATGTTAGTCATTTTTTCAACATACATAAAAAACAAATGCTCATTTGTGGACGAAGTGCACAATTATACCAAAGTAGGCATCACTTCAACACATCAAACTACACCAAACCTCATGAAAAATTTAAATTTGAATTTTGCACATGAATGTCACAACATTTACTCAGTCCCACTAGTTACTGATGATTTTACATTGAATTTAGCATTTATTATGAGTTTTACTCGTTTTCTGTCATTTTTTAATAAAAAAATCAACAAACACCTAAAAATGTCAGAAAAATCTGAAACTCCTTAGGCACACATACCTACCCTTCATGACCACTCACAAAAATTTGCAGCTCAATCCGAGTATTTGAAGTGCAGCTTGCTTGAAAAAGAGCCCTTCACCGACATGATCGATGTGGGTCCACACATGGATCGACCCAACCAACATGAGGTTCCACAAGTGTTTTCACACAAAATCTCACATGTGTGAACAATAACATGTATATGTGGGATGTGTTCTCACATATACCTCACATGCAAAAGGTTTTACAACTTCCGGGGTTGACGATTCGACCGTTCTGCCGAAAATGTCCTCACTTGTGTAAATTCACATCAAACTACACCAAACCTCATGAAAAATTTAAATTTGAATTTTGCACATGAATGTCACAACATTTACTCGGTCCCACTAGTTACTGATGATTTTACATTGAATTTAGCATTTATTATGAGTTTTACTCGTTTTCTGTCATTTTTTAATTAAAATATAAATGTACAGCTCCATTTTCGGAGTAATATTTTTTCTTTCACGGCAAAAACTTGTTCCCTCCAAATTGTAGTACGCCGGCTGCCAAAACGCCCAAATTTTTTGTTCCCTCCACTCCTCCCGCGCACCCCACCTATCAAATATTTCGCCCTCCCTTATATACGTCGTGCCTCTACCCCATGATTTACGAGCATCTTAACTACCCACACACCCGACCTCATCCTCTCGTGCTCACCCCGATCCGGTGTCTTCGCCGGACGTTCATCCATCTCGCATCTATCTCCCCGGCCGGTGGTCGCCATGGCCGGCAGTCGTCGAAACGTCGTGGTGAAGGAAAATCGCACACACACGCCGAAGAAGGCGCCCGGCTCGAAGAAACGCCAAGGTAAATCTGTCGGTGATCGGCTTGTTGTTGTGTTTTTCGGATGGTTAGATCCGGAGATCGGTTTTACATGTCTACCACGCCCGTTTGACCTATATCTAGATCTTGCATATTTGATAGATCCAATCCCGACATCATACGTATAGGGTTTATCGTTTTTATTGCAGAGACAATCATGCCGTGCTATACAATCTTTGCCATCCCGCTGCTGTACAATCTTTTGCATAGACAATTGTTTGCCGAAACACATATCTGAACTTCTATCAGCACATATCCGAACTTCTATCGGTATAGGACTGAACTACCGTTACCTCATTATGTGTCAATTATTTGTTACGAGTAGATATCTAAAAGCACATGATGTCCCTTAGCCTCGCCATATGCCCCCTCTTATGTTTTGTTCGCCGACATCATACGTAGACTCTTATGTTTTCAATCATTTGTCTGCTGTACAATATTTTGGAAAGACAATTATTTGCTGTTTTCTATGGAATTGGCGCCCTCTTATGTTTTGTTCACGCTCCGCTCTTCCGATTATTTCAGCGGAGACACAAAACCCCGTCAAGCCGGCATATGAGCTTGCCAAGGAGAAACAAATGCAAGAAAATGTAGTACGCATGGAAAAAATTTTCGCTGAAAAATATGGACCTGCCCACAAATTTCAGAAAGATTTCTCTGGTTTTGCACGTACATTAGTGTATGGTGGGGTACAAATAGGAACTAGTAACAATCTAAAGGACTCAGTCTGCGAAGAGATGGAGGTCGAAGAGGACCCTTCGTATGAACCGAATCCAGAAGAGATAGCTACTGCTGATGATGATCTTCATTCAGATGAGGATCGGCGCACCGTCGGCAAAACTTCAGCTCGGGTCCGTGGAACTATGTCCGAACTATGATAGGAAATACGTACATGCTAAATGTTTCCTACTAATGTAGCCTCTACTTTGCTTGCAGATAGTTGCTTCTTCCGCAATAGTTGCACGTAAGAAGCGATCCATACCTCAAGTTGCACCATCCAACATTGCAACAAGATCAATGGCAACAACTCGAACCTCGAAGTCGGGTCATCCGATGAGCCGATGGCCACCGCTGGTCCGAACACCGAAGGAGCACCCTCACCTAACCGGATCATGACATCCGGAGGCAGCACCTCATCTCCCGAGGACAATCAAATTGTAAACTTTGAGCGGCAAGGTATGAAAGTTTGTAAAAACTAAACACCGTACCGCATATTTTCATATAAAAGAGAATCATTTCATATCTCTTATATATTTCGAGAGACATTGACAACATCTGGCGGTAGTAAGAGAAAGAGAGGTGGACGCAGACGTACCATGGGCCATGGACTACATGATTACACAAGAAGACATGGTGGCAATAAGATGCCAATTGAATTCACTCCTGGTGTCAGGAGACCCAAGGATTATGTCCAGTCAGCAAAGCTGAGCAATGAGGTTGGTATTCACATCCGTGAAAAAATGCCGCTTGCAACACACTGGGACACAATACAAGAAAGATGACACTCTCAAACATGTCATTCCTCATGCTATAAGTACAGTAGCGGTGAGTCCTGTACAATCTTGGTTTAACCTAATTAGTATGCTACATGATCATCTATCTAAGAATCTACTGATTAATGCATCACTATTTTGAAGGGAAAGTTTAATATGGACAAAAATGATGAGGTGGCTCAAGATGTGTGCACTGATATGCTGCAAGTTAGTATTCGGCAGTTCCGATATAGGCTTAAAAAGGAGTATTGGCCGAAAATTAAAAATCTCACACTTGGAGCAAGCATATCTCAAGAAGCCAGGTCATGTAGAAGAGAATAGCTGGAAAGAACTGGTGAAAAGATGGTTTGATGAGAAGTACCAGGTACATAAACGTTATTGCTTTCAGTAACAGCTACTGAATTCTTACATTTGTCTGATCTGGATAAATAAAATGCATGTACTGAACATAGGGACTGTGTGCAATAAATGGAAAGAACAGAGAAGCTGTGAAACAGTTCCATACCACTGGATCTCGAAGCTATGTTGCTCACTGGGAACATCTAGTAAGTGTTCTGAATTTCCCAATACAGTTCATACTTCTGTCATACACAGTGTACAATGGTAATGTGCATTCTACATTTTTTCAAGCAGAAGGCTAAGCGACAGGAAGAAGAAACCTCTCCAATTGAATTTTTTAGAATCACACACACTAACAAGGATAACATTATGAGTGCTGAAGCAAAAAGTGCATATGTAAGAAATATTTCTTATTAGCACAATATAATATAATCCAGTTTTGTATGTTGTCCATGCAATGATTGTAATCTTTATGCAGGATCAAATGGTGGCAAAAAAGCAGCGCCACGCAATGAAGATGAACCTGATTTGACTGATTTGCAAATTGTTCAGCTAGTTACGAGCGAGAAAAGCCCATCCACCACCTGCAACAAGCACATTCCTACCAAGATTGGGCGTCGCAACAAGTTCCAGGAAGTCTTCTGTCTCGGCTACACGCATCGAGAGCTACAACAAAGAGCGGCGGATCAAGAGCAGAACTCCATACAGGCAGCTGAAACGTACCACAGTGACATGCAGGCAAGACTGCAAGAACAAGATGAAAAATTTGAAGAGATCGGGAAGAAGCAGGAGGAAGAACTTGAAGCTGTGAAGAAAGCCCAAGAAGAAAAGACTCTGGCTTATGAAAAGAGGCTGACAGAAATGGATGCCGTGCTTAATTTGCTCTTGAGGACATCCCAGCCACCATCCATGTCTCAATCCCAGGGCAACTAATCTATTGCACCACCGTCCTACAACATTATTAATCATATGTCTTTTAATTTCTTTGTGTTCCAATTGTAATTTTCTTATGAATCTTTCGGTCTGTGAGAGACATATATACTTCTTGTGCCACCATTTAAGTATGATATTTATTGTCTACTTTTTGATATTTCGCCAGTTTTTTTGTTTCCCAAATTTCGCAAATAATTCAAATGCTCTCAAATTTTGTCAAATTCAAAAGGTGACGGAAAATGTCACAACGTCACTATTAAATGAAACCACGTGGCACCAATTTCTGGTCCCACTTGTCGAATTTGTGGGTCCCACCGATCAGCATTATTGGGACCCATATGTCGGCAACAACCTGGTCCCACTTGTCTGAATTTTGTGGATCCCACCGGTCGAATATTGTGGGTCCAGCTTGTCATAATATTTTGTGGGTCCCACCGAGATATCCATGTCGGCGCCGTCGGACCCATGTTGTCGAAGCCAAATGGACCCACATGTAAGGCCACGTATGCTTTTTTTGGACCAATCGAAGCTTCCCAAGATTTAGATATTGACGAAAGTTGCAATTTTTCGTGACAAACCCGTCTCGTCAACAATGAACCTTTGATGTTGACGAATTTGTAGGTCGTCACCATCAAACATTTGACGTTGACGAAAAAATGCATACCGTCACCCCGATATTTTATGACGGAGCTTCCTTGACGAACCCCATGACGATCAAATTTTGTCACCGCGAAGTAATCCTTGACGAAAATTGGCCTTAATATGACGAAAGTGATTTGTCAAAAAAAAATGTCTTCCTTTGTAGTGAAAGGTCAAACAATCAAAAGTATGGACTTGGATATGTTCCCAAGTCTCACAAGAATAACAACTACAAGAAGGAGAAACCCGCTCAAGATAAGAACAAGAAGGTCACTAATAATGGCAAAGCCTCAAGGGGCAAAGCCACTAGTGGTGACCGCACGGGGCCAAACGATCACTATGCATTATTTGTTGATTATTATGGTGATGTTTATGCTAACTATGTTGGCCCTCCTAATGGCTATGCTTATAGAGGGTACTCAATTTGGGTACCAAAAGATATTGTTGCCATTGCAAAGGAACCCATTAATCGATGGGTTCCTAAATCCTCTACTTGATTTTGTAGGGGTATTCCTCCGGTGGTCCAAAATGGGTGTTTGATAGTGGATGCACCAATCATATGACCGGAGGAAAAGGTGTGCTTGATCAA
Source organism: Lolium rigidum (assembly GCF_022539505.1). Lineage (NCBI taxonomy): Eukaryota > Viridiplantae > Streptophyta > Magnoliopsida > Poales > Poaceae > Lolium > Lolium rigidum. The sequence goes on along the minus strand of NW_025899943.1, from coordinate 25,137 downwards.
TTCATTGAAGATATCAACAAGAAGTCAAGCATTACCTTTGGTGACAACTCAAAGGGAAAGGTACTTGGGTATGGCAAGGTAGCAATCTCTAAGGACTTGTGCCTTGAGACGGTTATGCTTGTTGAACACCTTGGCTATAACTTACTTTCTATATATCATCTTGCCGATGCCGGTTACAATTCATATTTCACTAAATATTATGTGCAAGTCTTTAGGAGTGACAATCTCAAATTGGTCCTTGTTGGATATGTGGAGAACAACCTTTACGTGGTTGACCTCTCGAAAGAGAGCCCCTCCTTCTCCACATGTCTAATGGCGGCCAAGCATGACGAAGGTTGGTTGTGGCATCGCCGCCTTGGTCATGTTAACATGAGGAATCTTAAACAACTCCTAAAGGGTGAGCATATTGTGGGACTAACCGGCGTTTCTTTTGAGAAAGATCGTGTTTGTAGTGCATGTGTAGCCGGAAAGCAACTCAAGAAGAAGCATCCCATCAAGAGTATTGTTTCCACATCTAGGCCTTTGGAGCTCCTTCATTTGGATCTCTTTGGGCCATCACATTATGATACTCTTGGTGGGAGCAAGTATGGACTTGTCATTGTTGATGATTACTCAAGATACTCTTGGGTCTTTCTCCTCAAGACTAAGGACGAGACCCATAGAGAGTTCATCACCTTCGCCAAGAAAGCTCAACGTATGTATGAATCCGAGATCAAGGCAATTAGGACCGACAATGGCACCGAGTTCAAGAACTACACTATGCAAGAGTTTGTTGATGATGAGGGCATCAAGCATGAGTTTTCGGCGCCATACACCCCTCAACAAAACGGTGTTGTTGAAAGGAAGAACCGGACTATCATTGAGATGGCAAGAACCATGTTGAGTGAATTCAACTCACCCCACAACTTTTGGGGAGAAGCCATCTCTACGGCCGTCCACTACTCCAACCGGCTCTTCCTCCGTCCCCTCCACAACAAAACCCCATACGAGCTCCTTACCGGTAACAAGCCTAATGTCACATATATTCGTGTCTTTGGATGCAAATGCCTTGTTAAGAACAACAAAGGAAAGCTCGGTAAATTTGAAACTAGAACCATAGAGGGTATATTTGTTGGATATGCGGAGAACTCTCACGCCTATAGATACTACAACCGATCCTCCGGGACCATTGAAGTATCTTGTGATGTGGTGTTCTTGGAGGATAATGGCTCCCAAGTGGAGCAAGTTGTTCCATGTGTTGCGGGTAATGATGATGATCCATCTAGTGCCATCAAGCATATGGGCATTGGACACATCCGGCCCATGGAGGTTCATAATGATGATCAAGATGATGGAGTAGATGTTTCAAGCACGCCACAAGTGGAGCCTAGCTCAACTCAAGCCGAACCATCATGTGCAACTCAAGAACCATCCTCTACTCAAGATGAGTCACAATCCGAAGAACAAGAAGAAGATCCTCATTCCATGGAGCAAGATCATGATGACGATCAAGAAACATCCTCAACTCATGATCAAGCTCAAATGGTCCCTCATGATCAAGTACTAGCAAGAGATGAATTCATTGATCATGAAGGAACCGTTCGGAAGATCAAGGCCGCTACAAGGGCAAGCGACATGAAAGTGGATCAAGTCCTTGGTAGCATCTCAAGAGGAGTGGTAACTCGTAGACACCATGCATTACTTATCACTTATTGTCAACATCATGCTTTTGTGTCTAGTTTTGAACCACTCAAGGTACATGAAGCCTTGGTCGATCCGGATTGGGTAATTGCCATGCAAGAAGAATTGGAGTGTTTCACTCGCAATGAAGTATGGTCTCTAGTTGAGAGACCCAAGGATCATCGCATCAATGTCATTGGGACCAAATGGGTATTCAAGAACAAGCAAGATGAGAATGGCATTGTTATACGAAACAAAGCAAGGTTAGTGGCGCAAGGGTTTGCCCAAATAGAAGGTATGGATTTTGAGGATACCTTTGCGCCGGTAGCCCGTCTTGAAGCTATTCGTCTTTTGCTTGCATTTGCATCTTTCCACAATTTCAAATTATATCAAATGGATGTGAAAAGTGCATTTTTGAATGGTCCCCTAAAAGAAACCGCATATGTGGCACAACCCCGGGTTTCGAAGACCCATGCCGACCCAACCACGTGTATTTACTCCATAAGGCACTCTATGGTCTCAAGCAAGCTCCACGTGCTTGGTATGAGTTCCTTAGGGATTTCTTACTACATGATGGGTTTTGCATGGGTACGGTCGATTCCACCCTTTTCACCAAGCGGGTTAAAGGGGTGGCCTCTTTATATGTCAAATATATGTTGATGATATTATCTTTGGTGGAACTAACCCCAATCATAACAAAGCTTTTGAGCTATTGATGACTAGGAAATTTGAGATGTCCATGATGGGAGAGTTGAAGTTCTTTCTAGGCTTCCAAGTGAGGCAACTTGCAAAAGGCACCTTCATCTCTCAAGAAAAATATGTGAAGGACATGCTCAAGAAATTCAACATGACCAATGCGAGTCCAATGAAGACACCCATGCCCGTAAAGGGGCAACTTGGTTCATGTGACGGTGAGAAGGATGTGGACATAAAGGTATACCGCTCCATGATAGGATCCTTGCTCTACCTTTGTGCCTCTAGGCCGGATATCATGCTAAGTGTAGGGATGTGTGCTCGTTTTCAATCCGCTCCCAAGGAGAGCCATTTAGTGGCGGTCAAACGGATACTAAGATACCTTGTTCTCACTCCTACTCTCGGGCTATGGTATCCAAAGGGGTCAACCTTTGAACTCATTGGCTATTCGGATTCCGATTGGGCCGGTGATAAGGTTGATCGGAAGTCTACCTCCGGGGCTTGCCAATTTATTGGCCGGTCATTGGTGAGTTGGTCATCCAAGAAACAAAACTCCACCGCCCTATCCACCGCCGAAGCCGAATACATATCCGCGGCATCTTGTTGCACTCAATTGTTATGGATGAAGCAAACCTTGAAAGACTATGGTGTGTCTCTTGGTACGGTGCCTCTTCTTTGTGACAATGAAAGTGCAATAAAGATCGCCAACAACCCGGTTCAACATTGTCACACCAAACATATTGACATTCGCCATCACTTCCTACGTGATCATGTTGCCAATAAGGATATTGATCTCACTCATGTGGGAACAACCTACCAATTGGCGGATATTTTCACTAAGCCTTTGGATGAAGCCCGCTTTGTTAACTTGAGAGGAGAACTTGGTATTCTTGATCCTAAAAACTTGGATTGACTAACTTCTTGCACTATATTCTTGCATTTATCTTGCTATCTAGCTTAGAGGCATAGCACATATGGGGATAGTCATCTTACCATGTCTTGGTATGATGCATACCTATGTGTGCAACATAAATAGACCCAATGTCATTATATGGACCCAAGCATGTCTCTTCGCGGTCACATGACATTTGCGCTTTCACATAGGGGGAGTAATCCCCCGCCCCTCATTAAGCCTTCATTACAACTTGATTTGACTATATAAGGCCAAAATGATCTTATAGCAAAAACTATTTCAAAATGCTCTTATGATTCTTGATATACTTCGAATCATGCCCATTGTAGCTATTTGTATCTTGTTTGCATTTTCACTCCAATGGGTATGCCTAGAGTACTTTGTGTTTTCCAACCCCATGTCTATGCTCATCTCATCATCGTCTATCTATCTATATGTACATGTCATCATCTGAGCATTCATACACATTTACACAAAGAATAGGGGCAAAAAGAGGCAAAACTAGACAAAACTGGGCACAAATGCCCTGGCCGGTCTCTGGCCCGGTTGGACCGGCCTTTGCGCCGGGCCAGCCGGCCCATGACCCGGTCGACCGGGCGCCCGACCGGCCGCGCGACCTGATATGTTTTTGAGGGGGTTACCCCTTGGGGTCATCTTCCTCATTCTTCCCCAACTCCCACACCACCATGGCCGGCGCCCTCAACACCTCCATCAAGATCTAGGCACTTCCCACCACAAGAACTTCCCCAAACTCCACCACACCATAGATCGGGGCCCTTGGAACATCTCCACCGAAGGATTTGGTCCCTCTCCAACTAGTTTGGGAATTTTTGGAGTTCTTGGTTTTGAAGCCCTACCTCGTGTTCTTCTTGCTCCCTTGACCAAGAAGGACAATGTCTTCGGGTGATGAATGGACTGATGAGGACCGTGGCACTGTTGCCAAGCGAGGGAGGCACTCAGGGGTATCACCTCGGCGCTCTACTGGTCGTGCTCCTCAGACTGCTGGTGGCAGCTCAGCTGGAGGCCGCACCAAGAAGCCTGGCCAGAAAAGGAAAGATAAGCACGCTGCACAAGAAGATGATGAGGAATTGCCAGACTACAATGTTGGCGATGTCCATATTGGTGCATGGAAAAGGCTTCGAGAAACCAATCACTATCGCTTTGAGGCCCCCACTTACACCGGGAGTGACAAGTTCTTCTGGACCAACAGTCAGCAAAGGATGTGGCTTGAGTTCTATGACTCCCGAGAGCACATGAAGCATGGCACCATTGTTATGCCCAAGGCTGTCAAGGGTGTTATTGAGATGCATGCAGCCACCACATATCGGTTTGTGGTTGAGACTTTGAAGAACATGGGGCTGTATGAGCTTGTATGTCTGACGCCTTCTGATGGATGCTATTGCCCAACCTTGGTAAGGCAATTCCACTGCACAGTGTACTTCCATGATGATCCAGCCCGTACCATGACATGGATGTGTTGACGTCAGAAACCCCCTGGCGGGCAGAGACGGTCAACACGGTAGAGCCGGGAACAACTAGGGCTGCGGCTGGCCCCAGTCCCTCAGAGCGACGGCCCGCAAAGCCTCCTGGTCGCACGCGCCGATGTTTATCACAAGGGCGTGCCACCTGACCTATACCCGGTCGGGAAGGTGTGGATGATGCCTCGCTTAGTTTCCTGCGGGGCACACACGTAAACGTTAAATACGAGCCTCGATCGGCTCTCGGGTTATCCCGTGAATCGGCTCAAAGAGCCGATCCACCCATGATTCAGACGAGGTGTCCGAATATATGGTGGTCCTGCTTGATCAAGGTAAAGCTAATGAGATCTACGACGATTTAGGGTTTTCACCGCATAATCGGATCATCCTACTCAGGATTGGGCCTCGCGCTCGCGCACGGTGACCGTAAGCCGATCCTAGACAGGGCCTAAAAACCAACACGAGGTTGATCCCCGGAACATCCGTTCTAGGACTAGCAAACGCCACCCTACACGCCGCTGGATCCTCCGACCCCTTGTAAGGCCTAACTATTGCGAGATATTAAACTAATCCTTGTAGAACAAGGATGCAATCGTAACGGACCAGATCTACTAAACTATGATCAAGCGGGGTGCCGCCCTACACCTAAGATAGGTGTAAGGGCGGCTAGACATGCAAGGGTTGCACTACGAAAGCATGTAACATGAAGAACAATGCTAACCCTAACATGTCTAAGATAACTACGTTGCTCGCCATCAAAAAGGCTTCGATACGAGCAACGCATGAACAACGTGGGCAGGCTTGTGCTGCCTAGATCGCAAGATGCGATCTAGGCAGCATGATGCTTACCGGTAGAAACCCTCGAGACGAAGGGGTTGGCGATGCGCCGAGATTTGTTTGTGGTTGAACGTTGGTTGTTGTTTATTCCATAAACCCTAGATACATATTTATAGTCCAGCGGACTTTCTAATGTGGGCGTGCACCAAACCGTGCACGAGTAAGATTCTAACTTCTAAACTAAGATGCGATCTAATATGTTACAGATACATGGGCAAACAAGCCCAACTTGGTATAAAAGGCCGATTCACGTATTCCTTCTATATATATTTCTTCAAGTCCATCTTGATCGCGGCCCACCTCTGACTCGGTCAAATTCTGGTGATAACACATGCCCCCCTGGTTTTGGAAATGACATTTCCAAAATCATTATGCCTTTCTTTCATCGGGTCATGTCGTGGCGGAACCGTCGCGAGTATCCGTCATCATGATGACCGGCCTTCTCAACTTCTCCGCGTGACTTGGCGGTCTTTTCTCTTTCTTTCAAACACCACTTCCTCGGAAAGCTGCCGTGGCATTGAATTCCCACTATATCCCCTTTTATTTAACCGTTCCGCACAGTTCAATCCTCGCATCTCCTTCGCATTAGCATTCCAAAAGCCGTCCCGCGCCACCATGTCCTCTTCCTCCTCTCGCTTCATCGGCTCTTTCCACCCAGTCCTCTTCGTCTCGCGCGCCGACGCCAGAGCCAAACCCGGCGGAGATCCATGCGGCCAACATCCGCCGCGCCATCGAGGCCGGGGAGGAGTCTAGCCATGACTTCTCCCTCTGGTCGGAGGACGACAAATCCTCGACAGACGGGGAGAGTGACCTCCACTTCCTCGCCGACGGGGAATCGGAGGAGGAGAGCGATGACGATCGCTTCTCCTGGGACGACTTCACCACCTCCGAGGAGGTGAAGGAGGAGGAAGAGGAGGACGACGACGACGATAGCTTCCCCGACGAACCACCGGCCAAGCGCCATTGCCCCTGGCCGGGGAATCTGAGTGACTTCGACAGCGACGATGACGACGACGACGAGGAAGACGAGGACAATGAAGGTCCTGCCGGCGGCCGCTGGAGCAGCGACGACGAGCCAGCCGGGAGCAGCGCCGACACCGGCGATGACGGCGATGATGAGGGCAGCGACGGCCCGTAGATAGGACATCTAGCATAGGACCAGTAGCAGTAGACGGGGCCATGTATCCCCTAGTACTTCCTTTTGAGGGCTATCAGCTCCTTATGTAAGAAATCTATCAATGAAGAACTTTTCCCAATCTGATTTTGCCGATTCCTTTAGCTTATCTTAGCCGATTTCTCCTCATACTGATCTTGCCGATTCGTCCCCTTTGCCAATGCATAACGAGCCGATAGCAACGCATCGGTCCTTTGATATTTACCCTTCCATTCTTCAACTGATGATTCTCTTTCCGGTAGATACTGTGGGTTTTCCAAGAGAGCCCTTAAATTCCTCCCACCGGCTTCAGAGATCCTTTTTAGCGAGCGCTCATTATTTTGTGAAGAAGGTTGCAACGAAGATCAACCGATGGTATCCCAATCGGTTCCTTAATAGAGCATCTACCAGGCCTGTTGCCCCCCGAGTCTCAGCCAAGGCAAAACAGAGACGAGGATACGCCAATTAGCTGTATGGACCTGGGCTTGATTATGCCTGAGGGAGCCTTTTATGCAAAACCAACCGATTTGAGCATAAATCGGCTTCCCAGGGCAGAGAGCCTTCAAGGGGAGCTGCCCCCCGAGCTTCTTCAGTTCTTCCTGTACCTTGCCGGCTAGATCGGCTCCTTCCTTTTGGTGGATCTCATGCAATCCATCCTTGACCTGATCTGCACGTCCAGGCTGCTCCTGGCATTGTTCTTGAAGAGAGGATCTGAGCCCTTAAACTACTCCATTGAGGAGTTCCTCCATTAAAAATCTCCCTTTGTGCTCCATTGACCCTCTGATCGTAACAGTTACTCCTCTTGAGTCGATGGCCATGCATCGACTTTTATATACTTAAGTCGATGTCTGCTGCATCGGCTGTGCTCGAAAATTTTCGAATTTTCAGAATTTTTTTTTTACGGTTGACTTGTGCATCGGCCCCCATACTCCAATATTCATCACCAAAGGATGAGACGCTTCCGTTGCATATCCTCGTATTTTATCCACCTGGGTGCCCCCCCCCCGAGCCGATTCTGTCAAAAGAATTGATGGTATCGGCTCTGTTGGATAACATGTCGAACCCAGGCAGAACGGATGGTGAGGATAATTTTGGCCGATTGCTGGAATCGGCCTCCATGTTGCTTGTTCGATGAAGGTTTTGTAATGTCCCTTCATACATTTTTTGGGGCCGATCACAAGGATCAGCCTCGCCATGTTTGCTCATTGACGTGTTCTTGCTACTCGTTCAGGCCGGTAGGTAAAACCAGCCCAATCTCTGACTTTATCATGTTGGTACGCTTGCTGTCGTCCACCTTGGATGTATCGTGTAACCGTGGAGCACTGAGCTTCGTCGGAAGAACGAGCACCATGTTTGTGCCAGCCGATGTTTCATCATCGGCTTTCCTTTGCTTGGGGCGCCACTCCATTCTCCGTGGACGACCCTCTTCATCCAGGGTTCGCTGAACCTTTGCAGCCAGATCAGGCCTTGCCTTCCTCAATGTATGCAAGTATAACCTCTCGGCTTCTTCCAGGCCGCGCAATCGTTGAACCCTGCGATTTTGGGAACGGCTGAGTCCATCAGGGCACCACCGTGGCCGGTGATACCTGTCTTCTTCTTCTCCCTCGTCTTCTGAATCTTCGAGATCCTTCAAGTGAGGGGACTCAGCTCGTTTGCTCTGTGGCGGGAGAGGTCCTAAGCGCTCGAACACGGACACGTTGGCTGCCTCCTTCTTCTTCCGGTTGCATTCTCGGGCAATTGCCGATTGTTGGCAATCGGCTCATTCCTGAATCCCGAGCGGTGCTCGAAGAAAGGACAATCCCAGTGCCTGTCCTCGTCGTCTCGCTCCCTTGCCTTTCCCTTGGCACAACGTTCGTGCTCCTCCTCATCGCGATTATGCCGACGATGTCTTCTGGCTTCTCTAGCCAGACGATCTCTTTCATCATCGTCGCTGGACCGCCGGCGTTGGTCGTACTGACTCATATACTTGTTGAGGAGGTGATCAGAGAGAGGTCGCTGATATCTTATGTTCTTCACTTCTCCCTCTGTTACGTAGCGTTTGCCGTCTTGGCGGAGCCGATCGCGTGGAGCGGCTTCCTCTGTTTCTTTGCTATGAGAGCAGACTGCCCTCATCTCCATCCTTGCCAGCGTGGTGTCCAAGATCTACCATGTTGATATTGCACAGGAAACCCGGCTGGCACCCTCCATGGCAAGCATACTCCACCATGTTCACGGCGGGAAAGGGGTGTGTGTCGACCTTCATGGCGTATTGGTTGAAAATCAACCGTCCGTTTTCTATCGCCATTTGGATCTGCTGCCGCCACACCCTGCGGTCGTTGGTGGTGTGGGAGAACGTGTTATGCCATTTGCGGTATGGCCTTCCGTTCAGCTCTTGCACCGTGGGGAACTTGTGGCCTTCGGGTACCTTTATATGCTTCTCCGCGAGTAAGAGGTCAAAAATCTGCTCCGTCTTAGTCACGTCGAAGTCGAACCCTTTTGGAGGGCCTTGTGGCTTCACCCATTTGCAGGTCACGGGGCTCGTCGCTCGAGTCCATTCAGCCACTCGCTACCTCCCGATCTCCCATGGCACCTTCATCTTCGTCTCGCCTCAACCACGGTCACCACCCGCTTGAATTTGTCCCGGTAAACATCCGGGTGGCGCTCGTTCATATGCTTGTCGCCTTCGCACCATGTGTGCTAACGAAGGGTAGTCTCGCTTGGGAGGCCACGTCCTTGATTGATGATGAGAGACCCACCACCGCCAACTCGATCGCTTCCTTTTCACTTATACGAGCCGAAAAGCATCGGTTCCTAATGGTCCCGAAGCGCCGGACGTATTCTGCCACTGTCTCCCCGCGCTTCGTCGTACTTGCGCTAGATCGGCAAAACCAACATCGGAAGCCTCCGAGTGATACTCGCTCATGGAACTGCTCTTCCAACTCGCTTCCAAGTTTGGATGGAGTTCGGTGGTAGCGATGTGTACCACCCGAAAGCCGATCCTGTGAGGGACTCGTGAGAAGAACCTCACGCGCAACTCATCCGACGCCGAGATCGTGCCCGAGCTGTGCCAAATATCGGCTCACATGCTCGATGGAGCTGGACCCATCTGATCCACTAAACTTTGTGAAGTCCGGGAGCCGATATTTGGGTGGCAGCGGGATCAGTTCGTAGCTGTTGGGGTACGGCTTGGTGTAGCCGAACGCCTTCCTTTTCGGCATCATACCGAACTGATCTTTCGGAATTGTACAAATCTGATCCGCTGTGATGGCCGAAGGTGTCGAACCCCGAAGATTCGCCGGGGTGGCATACTTAACCAGCCATGCTTGCTTTTCCGGTTCTAAGCCAAGCTGCAGGAGCTGGGCTTTGGAGGTTTGTCGGAGTGGCGCACTTAGCTAGCCACGATTGCTTCTCAGGATCGGCTCCTGACGTTCCTCCTGCCGTTCCAGAGGCCCCTGATATTGCAGCCTGGTTCGAGAGTGCCCATGCGTTGCAGTCCGGTACGTATGAGCACGCGTATCCGTGTGAGATCTCCTTGGGTGCCTCAGGTAGGAATTGGTAGTGGCTAGGGTCACCACCAATCTTGTAGACGACGTATGCCGATGAGTTCGGCAGTTCCGGTGCTGCCCATGCGAACGGCTGGGGTTGGAGTGGCATCTCTCCTTTGAAAGTCCCCAGAGCCGGTCCCGACGGGGAGTACCGGTGACTCATGATTTCCTTGACGACGCGCAGAGCGACACGCTCCAAGGTGTTCACCAGAGCTCTCGCAGTGGCGGTGCGGCGAATGAGCCACCATGTAGTTGATCTCCTGCCACGGCGACACTGGTGCGTTCTTCGACGGGGCGGACGGGTCCACTCCATCGAGCGCGCCTTCGGGCGTGGAAACCCTTCCACCCGACGCCATGGGAGCGGGTTCGGTGGAAGGAGCCGATGAGTTCGGCTTCGAGGGTTGCCTTGATCTCGTCATGTTTCTTCTTGAGCTCATCAGGCAGATCCTCGTACGTGACCGGAGTGTCTTCCGCCATCTCGGATGGAGATGGCGATGTTGTGGATGTCGAAGACGGTCCCACTGGGCGTGCCAGAATGTGTTGACGTCAGAAAAACCCTGGCGGGCAGAGACGGTCAACACGGTAGAGCCGGGAACAACTAGGGCTGCGGCTGGCCCCAGTCCCTCAGAGCGACGGCCCGCAAAGCCTCCTGGTCGCACGCGCCGATGTTTATCACAAGGGCGTGCCACCTGACCTATACCTGGTCGGGAAGGTGTGGATGATGCCTCGCTTAGTTTCCTGCGGGGCACACACGTAAACGTTAAATACGAGCCTCGATCGGCTCTCGGGTTATCCCGTGAATCGGCTCAAAGAGCCGATCCACCCATGATTCGGACGAGGTGTCCGAATATATGGTGGTCCTGCTTGATCAAGGTAAAGCTAATGAGATCTACGACGATTTAGGGTTTTCACCGCATAATCGGATCATCCTACTCAGGATTGGGCCTCGCGCTCGCGCACGGTGACCGTAAGCCGATCCTAGACAGGGCCTAAAAACCAACACGAGGTTGATCCCCGGAACATCCGTTCTAGGACTAGCAAACGCCACCCTACACGCCGCTGGATCCTCCGACCCCTTGTAAGGCCTAACTATTGCGGATATTAAACTAATCCTTGTAGAACAAGGATGCAATCGTAACGGACCAGATCTACTAAACTATGATCAAGCGGGGTGCCGCCCCTACACCTAAGATAGGTGTAAGGGCGGCTAGACATGCAAGGGTTGCACTACGAAAGCATGTAACATGAAGAACAATGCTAACCCTAACATGTCTAAGATAACTACGTTGCTCGCCATCAAAAAGGCTTCGGTACGAGCAACGCATGAACAACGTGGGCAGGCTTGTGCTGCCTAGATCGCAAGATGCGATCTAGGCAGCATGATGCTTACCGGTAGAAACCCTCGAGACGAAGGGGTTGGCGATGCGCCGAGATTTGTTTGTGGTTGAACGTTGGTTGTTGTTTATTCCATAAACCCTAGATACATATTTATAGTCCAGCGGACTTTCTAATGTGGGCGTGCACCAAACCGTGCACGAGTAAGATTCTAACTTCTAAACTAAGATGCGATCTAATATGTTACAGATACATGGGCAAACAAGCCCAACTTGGTATAAAAGGCCGATTCACGTATTCCTTCTATATATATTTCTTCAAGTCCATCTTGATCGCGGCCCACCTCTGACTCGGTCAAATTCTGGTGATAACAGGATGACAGGCAAAGACAAGTACTCCTGCAACTATCTTGACTTATGTGATGCCCTTGGGTTTGGTGGAGGTCGTGCTCACGGTTTCAAGCTTCACTCTCAGCAGAAGTTCAACAAAGGAGACATTGCTTTCTGCTATCCTCGGGAGCCCACCGCTCGTCCTCCCACCATATCTGGCATGTTCTACTCCTATCTCCTGCTTGCCAAGCTATTCAGAGAGTCTCTCATCAGCAAGTCAGGCGATACAAGTGAATGTCGAGGATATCACTTGAACTTGATGTACTACTGCAACCCTGAGCACCGGCGACGCATTGATGGATGTGATCTCATCTACTCTGAGCTGAGGAGATGTGTTCGCGACAGGATGACCCCGAACTATGCTCAATACATCCAGCTCCTCATCAACAAGGTTGTGCCTGGTCCTCTCAATACGCATGGTGAACGGGTCAGGATGGAAGCATTCAAGGTTCCTGTCCAAGGTAATAGACCGGATGTCCCCGACATGACACCTCCTGAGCGCCGGTCCAAGGAACAACATGACCCTACTAGCTCCCGCTTCACTCGGCGCCCGCAGCATGGTATCTCTAGGTTCTTCTCCTCCATGTGGCAGATGTGCAAGAATACTAATGATGTTGCACATCAAAGCCTTGCTATGACCCAAGAGACGAGAAGGCGCCAGAATGAGTACATGGCCACTCGGAATATCACTTTTCCTCCTCCTGGCCCTGAGTTGGAGCCTGTTCATGCACCTAAGCCGGGAGATGCCTCCTCTCACCGATCGGATGTTCCAGAACTTTGATCCTACATGGTACGGTTTTGGCGGTCCTCCTCCTCCTCGGCCCTGCGATGATGATGATGATGAAGACGATGCAGGTGCTTCTGATACGCGTGATGATGGCGAGAGCTCATACTCCGCTGGGCATGAGATCTTCTGATGGGTGCGCTAGCATCTCTCCTCTTTTTCTTCGCCTTTTTGGTGTTCCGATGCCAAAGGGGGAGAAGAGAGTAGAGTCTAGGATGGATTCACGGGGTGTTGCCACAAGCCATGGGAGTTGCTTTATTTGGATTTTATATGGCTTGTGCTTGTTTACTTTGAGCTTTTCAAGAACCATTTGCTATTTCCAATAATTCGTGTATGGATGTGTATGGACGACTATTATGTGTGCTACTCTATGTTAGGATGATTATGTGTGCTATGCTTATATATATCTTGATATGCACATCTCCATACCATGCTTGTTTCCTAAAGATATTGGGGGAGCTTCTCATATTTCACAAATGGTGCACTTTGCATTCAAACGCAAATTCTCCAAGTGCACACATTATGGGGGAGCTTTCGTAATATCTTATATGGAATCAAGGTTTAGAGCTTATCATAATATCTATTTGTGACTCTAGCTCGGTTTGTCATCGTATACCAAAAAGGGGAGATTGTAAGGGTATTTTACCCTTATCCATTATTTTGGTAACAATGACACCGTGCTAGTGTATTTGGACTAATACATGACCGTAAGATGATTCCCGTGTATTAGCCAAAGAGGTATAAAGGTGTATCAATGGAAGAAGAAGGCAATGGAGACCCCCAATTCGACGAAAGAATCAACGGGATTTTCCGTGTCGACCGGTCTCCGGCCCGGTCGGACCGGCCTCAGCACCGGCCAGCCCGGTCAAGACCGGCTCCGGCGCTTGTGCCATCCGGGCAGGATCCGAGTAAAGGAGGAAAGCGCTCCGGTCATCGCCCGGTTTCCAGCCCGGTTTGGACCGGCGCATCCGGTCACCGGCCCGGTCGGACCGGGCTACCGACCGGCTGCCCCGGCGCCAACCGGATTCCGCGCTTGTGCCATCCGGGCGCATTCCTGTAAGCCCAGAAGCTCCTCCGGTCAAGCTCCGGTCCCTGCTCCGGTTGAAACCGGCCGGCCCGGTTGTGAGCCCGGTCTGACCGGACTGTGCACCGGACGGCCCGGCGCCAAACCCGGTCAACCGGCTTCCTCGAAGAAAATCTGATGTGGCAAGTGACCAACGGCCAGTTTTTGAAGAACACTATAAATACCCCTTCTTCTACCTTGGAAGGGTTAGGCAACATACTATAAACTGTTCTTGAGCTCTCTCTCTCCTACTCCATTGCTAGAAACACCAAAAGCCTCAGATCTCCCTCCTCCTCCACCCAAACTCAAATCCCTCCGGGGAATCACTAGAGGAGGACCCGATCTACCGTTCTACCAAGCCAAATCTCATTCCCCCTTGTATTCATTGAGAAGCTTGCTTCCTAGGGTTCCTTGGAAACCCTAGGTGGGCAAGAGGAGTCCGGAAGCATCCGGGCTGTGGATTTGCTCCGGGCAAGATTGTGAAGGTTTGGAGGCTACCTCAAAGTCTACCACAAGTGAGTGAGCTATTCCTTCGTGGGATAGGCTCCGGAGAATAGGGTGAGCCTTCGTGGCGCGGGGAATCCTTCGTGGGACCTCCACTCCTCCAAACGTGACGTACCTTGTTGCAAAGCAAGGGAACACGGGAATACATTCTCGTCTCCGCGTGCTATCGGTTATCTCTAACCGAACTCCTTACTTGTGATTTAACTGCCTGTGAGAGCCTTCGTGCTTGAGTTAGTTGTATCCTCATATAGGTTGCTTCACCTAGTTTGCATTAGGCTCATCTTTATATTCCGCAAAGCCTAATATTGCAAAGAAAGAATTAAAATTTGTAGAAACCTATTCACCCCCCCCTCTAGGTTTACCATCTCTATACTTTCAGTACTAGATGCATTTTTCAGCCCGGTGGATACAAACGGTTACTCAACGTCCATTTGCGTCGCGTCGCTGGAGATGTCCTAAGTAGTGGGATTATGGATGGTACCTCTGTCCACACAGAGTCTCCTCCTGCCGCGGCGCAGAGGAAAGTATGTATTTGGCACTCCGGCCCACTAATGATACCAGGTACGAGGTGAGTCGCCGGGATGTATTGTACTGCGAGGATGGGCTTCATGTAGCCCTTTTCATTTTTTAAACCAGCGTTTTGAAGTTCAAAAATTTCCGAAAAAAATCATAGATGTTAACAATGAGGTGTACCGGTCCTGCAAAATATCAACGCGAAATATTTGTATACCGCCCTACAAAAATACTGACAAATCTGAAGGTTTTCGAATTTTGCAATGTCCACTACCCCAGATTTAGAAATTTATCATTTTACATGGTTCAGAATACATAACTTTTGCATTCATTTTTTGAACACAGGTAGAAGTAATCATTCTCTACATCTAAGATTTTTTTTTTAGGTTTTAAAACTTTAAAATGTCGATTTAAAAAAAATCAAGAAATGGTTAGATGGAGCCCGTCCTCCAAATCGACGCAGCACTGGCAGCTCACCACTTGCCCTTTCAATCGTACCCAAGATACACCGAGTTTGTCTCGACTTTTCGTAATTTATGAATAGGGCAAAACTTTTGCCCTCTTTCAGAAAATGAAAACATCCAGTATAATTGGTGACTTTTAACGTCTGTTTTTAAGCTTTTCCGTATATGTTCCAGGTTTGCTGAAGATAGGAAGCAAGGCACGAGGACTAGCTGGTACACGATGTTTTCTCTCTTCAGGTTACACTGTCTCAGCTAAAACTGCTGAAGGTTCTCATCTCCTGACTGTGTCAAGATCACTGCGGTCTCTTTCTCAAGGAAAAGAGACTGTTTGATGCGCACTGGTATCGTGCCATTATTCAGTGAAAGGTTATATCACACTCATTCAGTTCTGCACAGACGAGAGATTGCCACATAGGGCAACACTGTCTTCGTCAATTTAACTTGTGCTTCCGTTACTGCAAAGAAGAGGTCTTAAAAGAGACAGCACGGTAAGCATCTGATATCTAATCTTGGTTATATGGGCAGTAAGGCCAAGGCAATGTAATGCATAGACACTAGGATACACAGCTTAAGGTTAAGCACAAACTCTAACGTTAAAAACAGTTGCTGGTACAATAGAAACGCCAGTCTCAAAATTAGCACGCATACATAGAAAATACAGACATATGTTACACAGTTTTGGTCTCAGCACATTTCAGTGAGCGCTGCTTGTACTGTAGTTCTGTGGATGCGTGACAACAGATCCAAAAGTTCGTGTGAAGCCATGTGCAAGACAATCAAAACACTGGAGTGGAACTATCTGTGCTTCATTGCACACTAGTACTGTCCAATTTTGCTTTTATGCAATCTCCGGATTATAGAGCATCTTGCACCACCGGCGTCCCATAGCAATTTGCGGGCCAGTGCTATTTTTGGGCCACACCGACGTGGCCTAAAAATAGCCGGTCAGCTTTAGAGCCCAATACAATCATCCGCAACCCCACGTGACCACGTCCACTCCTTCGGATGAGGAATTGGGTGTGTTGGCGCAGCTCGTCTCTGGAAGTCACTAGCCCCAAAACACCTACTTATATTTCCAAATACCATTCCTCTCCCACCCACCGCTTCATTTCTCCCGCCCTTGTCCACCACTTAGCTCCCGCCCTCCTCTCCAGGGACTCCTCCGCCATCGTTGTTTTCGACATGCCTTCGAGGAAGAAAGCGGCTGCGAGGTGCCGGTGAAGCTGCACAAAGTTACGTTGAAAGAGAAACTGGTGCAGATGCCAAAGGAGGAGTGGGTTGTCGAGCATGCCTGCTGTGTCGTCGTGATGGCGGATCGAAAGAGGAGTCATCATGCCGACCAGGCAAACCAGGCTGCGTCGGCGCCACAGACGGCAACGGCGCAGGTATGCCCCAGCCACAGTGGGACGCAACAGCAGTATGAAGTGCGAGCGGGTACTACATCACCACCAGACACATGAGCTCCTCCCCCTCGTCATCGGCGTTCTCCTTAGAACCGTCGTCGCTGTCACATGTGCGCTCTCACAGATAGACGGCCACGTCCGGTACTCCCCGAGTTCACGGAGAGCGATGTGACCGTCGATCCAAAAGCCATGTTCTCGCCGGTGACCGCGCCAGGACGTCGCGACTATGGGCTAGACCTCAACAGCGACTACACCGACTCGCTGGGTTCGTGTCGCGGGTCCAGTAGCGGCGATGCCACGTGATTGACGACACCGGGATGCCTCGCTCCCTGTTCAGTACCGACCGCATCAACGTCCGCCATATGTTCGACAATTCGTTCAGCGCTTGCATTGGCGAGGTAAAGTTTTTTAATTTTATTGCCCAAAAAATTGCTTGTGTGCAAAAGGTTAAACATTTGCTTGTCCGCGAAGGTGATCGGGGTTGAGATCTTGAGTGACATGATCCACTGCGGCCACAACGTCGAGCCTGTCATCGGCGACGAGGAGGACGATGATGACTATGGTGACGAGGAGGACGATGAAGTGAAAGAGGGGGAAGAAGCCGAACTGATAGACGTCGAGACCGGCGTCAATTCGAAGAAGAAGAAGAAGAAGGTCGGCAGCATCCGTGGGCGAACGTGGAAGACCTTGGAGGACGAGTGCCTCATTGACACGTGGAAGTTGGTCAGCTTCTTCCCCATCAGCGGCGCCAACCAAAACAACGGCAAGTACTCCAGGCGCATCTGCGATCAATTCAAGGAGAGGAAGAACTTCGGTGACTACGCCACCACCCACATGATCCACAACGAGTCGGCCACGTCTCACCGGTGCAACATCATAAAGAAGCGATAGTCAAAACCCTCGAAGCTGCGGCCCATGCCGAAGGGACACCGATGGTTTCGTCCCGGCTGCAATGACCACGGGGCGAGCGACTCAAGCTCCGGCGGCGGCTGTCATTTCTTCCACGTGTCCAGGGCACCCCGACCATCTCCCACACCGTGCTCCGAGCAGCGCGTCTATGTCGAGGTGTAGGTGGCGCGATAGTTCACCGAGATGGGCATACTGCTGCCGTGGTGGATGTACACTTGCCCGCGGGTGTCATCTCAATCACGATATGGTGCACGTTCCAACAATCCCAACACGCCGCCCCATATGTCATTGGTGAAGGAGGTGGTGCCGGAGCCGGAACAGGAGGCGTGGGTGGGGTACACATTCCTCACCCCCGCATCCCGGGCACCCCGACCGGTCCCAGTATCGAGGTGCCGACACGCGGTACATGGAGTCGTTGCCCTTGCCGCCGGCGTACCTGCATGAGCCAGCGGAGGAGGAGACCGAGGACCCGCTGAAGGATGACTATGCTACGAGCCCATGGAGGATGACGCGCTGCCACTGACGGAGGAGACCATCTCACACACCATCGAGCTCTCCAAACATGAGGAGATGGAGTAGTGGGCTAGCCTCCAAGAGGCCATCCAGCTGTCGCAGCAAGTCGCGGCGGCACCGCTTGCTGCACAGCAGCCGCCTCCCCCTCCTCCGGAGGTGAATATGTGGTCACTGCTCTTCATCGACCTCGGTGAAGAGACACCGTCATTATCTTTATATTCTTGCTTTTTTTTTTTATTTGGGTGTCTCTAATGCTCATTCGACTGGGACTTTGAATTAAATCAGCTTGTATCTATGCCGGCCTAGACAAAGTGCAAACAATACCAAACACAATCTTTAAGCAGAAACAAAATGCAACGGTGAGATAGTCTCAGCTAGCTGAAACTTAGCAATTCTTTTTTTATTTTGTAAGAAATGTGGACTTTTGGAGCCCTATAATGTTAATTACGTTCAAAAAAATCCGTGTCCTACCTTTTTTTACTTTTATTTTTGCAAAGACCACCATTAGGTGCACTGCCACCCACAAATGGATAGTGTCCGCGAGCTACCACAAACAAACCGATTTGAACACGTTTGGTATCCGAAATGCCGTGCCGTTCCTATGATTCTAATGTCTTTTTAAAAGAATCTAAGGAGTCGTTTGGAAGCCAGGCTTTCATTTCATTTGTAGCATTTTGAAATGAATACATGCATTCATTTCATTTACATTGTAATTCCAGAAATAGACACTTGTTTGGTTGTCACGGGAATTGCAAATGACAACATAATTCAATATTGAATTTGTAAATGGCTTCCACAAGAATTGCAAATGACAGGTTTCAGCTTGGAATTGTGTTTACTCATGGTGTCATTTTGCTGGATTTCCTAAATGCAATAATGACTCAATTCTGTGACAACCAAACAGCCCACCTATGGAATTCCAAAATGAATTCCAGAATTCCAGGCCCAAATGATGGATACCAAACGACCTCTAAGAAATCCTTTGAACTCTATCTGGTTGGAAATTAATATCTACTCAATATCTAGTTATGATTCCTCGTGTATGTTTTTCTAATAATGTCTGCAACGACTTCCTAGTCCTAGAATAAAAGGCTCATCTCTGTTGGCACTGAAGACTCAAAACGATGTGTCATGCATGCATTCAACTATAAATAGTCATGCATGTTCTTCGCAAATCTTGACTGGCAGAAGAGAAACATTTCTTTCTCGGAACGAACATAAACAATTCTGGGAAGGAGGACATGCTCCATTTTTATTGATTCGCGCTATTTACAGAACAAAATTGCTGCCTCTGAGATTGAGTACATTCTGGGAAGGAAGAACATAGGTGGGGAATTTCTCCGGTTCGCATGGAAGCGCAGTAGCGCCTGAGAGACTGATGCTAGCTAGCTATACAAAGGGAGACAAAATTAGGCTACGCGGCCTTGGCTGGAACGACAATGGGGCTCCTCACGATGTGATCCTCGGAGACCCACTTGAGGTTGCCCTCGGCGCCGGCGACGTTGGGCTGTCCCGCCCACCGCACCGTCACCGTGAAGCTCTGCTTCTCGTTGAGCTCCGTGAAGCGCAGCATCGGCGGCTGCACCGTCACCGACACGTCTCCTGGCATGTCGACGACGGCGGTGTAGATGGAGCCCGGTTTCCCGACGTTGGTGACCGTGCGGTTGACCGTGATAGGCTGGGCCAGCAGGTTGACGACGAGGGACGGGTAGTTGAGGTCCGCTTCGGTGGTGGCCTTGAGGCTGGCGCAGGTGACGGGGCGGTGAGCGATCTCCGTGACGCCGTCGTCGCCGAGGCCGAGGCCGCAGAGGTAGGGGAGGTAGTCGTCGGCTTGGAGGTCGTAGACCAGGCCGGGGTCGACGGCGAGCTCGGGGTTGACGTACCCGGCCCCCATGGCGTAGAAGGTGGCGTGGCGGTACTGCTCGTCCTTGAGCGGCACGCCGGTGCGGTCCACGGCGTCCGACGTGGTCATGATGGCCGACTTGATCGCCGCGGGGGACCAGTCCGGGTGCAGGCCCTTGAGGAGCGCGGCGATGCCGCTGAGGTGCGGCGTGGACATGGAGGTGCCGGACTCGACGAAGAAGGAGAGGCCGACGCCGCCGTCGGAGAACTCGGTGTGCGACTCGCTGGGCGCCCACGCCGCGAGGATGTTCATGCCGGGGCCTGTGATGTCCGGCTTGAGGATGCCCGGGCTGGCCCTGCTGGGACCCCGGGACGAGAAGAAGGTGACGGCCGGCGCGGGGGACGCGCCCATGACGGTGCCCTTGAACGCGATGCTCGCCGTCGGGCTGGCGGTGGAGTTGGCGTAGGCGGCGATCTTGGTCCCGGCGTCGTAGCTGACGTGCGAGGCCGGGAGGACGTGCGGGTCGGCGAAGGTGGTGTAGCCTTCGGCTGCCCTGTTCATGACGATGATGCCGAGTCCGCCGTACGCGGCCACGGTCTGGCCGGCCTCGATGCGGCCGCTGAGGCCCCTGCTCTCGCAGAGCACGACCTTGCCGCCCACCTCGGCGCCGCGCAGCACGCTGCAGTCGCGGCTGGTCTCGGAGCCGTCGGCGCCGGGGTAGACGAGCGGGAGCGGCGCGGCGGCGGAGTTGTTCCCGGGCTGGAACAGCGACTCGCCGTCGAACTCGTCGCCGGTTCCGAGCGTGACGGTGGTGCGTATCGCGCGGTCGATGGTGCCGGCGGCGACGGTGAGCATCCATGGCGCGCCGTTGCCGACGGAGCCGGGGTCCGGGCCGGCGTTGCCGGCCGCGCAGCTGACGACGATGCCGCGCTCCATGGCCTTGAAGGCGGCGATGGCGATGGGGTCGTAGTTGAACTGCGTGCCGGAGGAGGCGCCGATGGAGAAGGAGAGCACGTCGACGCCGTCCTTGACGGCGGCGTCGAGCCCCGCGATGATGTCCATGATGGAGCAGCGGCTGCGGGAGCAGACCTTGTAGACGGCGAGGTGCGCGTGCGGGGCCATGCCCGAGGCGGTGCCGTCGGCGTTGCCCCGGACGTTGGCGTTCTCCACGAAGCTGCCCGCGGCCGTGCTGGCCGTGTGGGTGCCGTGGCCGGCGTCGTCGACGGGGGGCGCGGAGGAGTTGACGGCGGCGCTGCCGAACGCGCGCGCGCCGATGATCTTGTTGTTGCAGCCGCCGCCGGCGACGGACTTGAACTCGCAGGCGCCCTTCCAGGTCTTGGGGGGCGGGTCGATGCCGTCGTCGCCGAAGGAGGGGTGGCTGGGGAGGATGCCCGTGTCGAGGATCCCGATGACGACCCCGCGGCCGAAGCCGGAGCGGCTCCAGAAGCCCTCGTTCCCGAGGCGGAGGCCGAGGAAGCCCGGCGAGCGGGTGGTGGCGAGCGGCAGGAAGGCCTCCGGGTAGAGCCTGAGGCAGCCGTCCGTGGCCCGCAGCGCGTCGGCCTCCTCGTCCGTGAGCCGCGCCGCGAAGCCGGTGAAGACGTCGGTGTAGGAGTATATAATGCGCGGGCCGGCGTCGTCGTCCGAATCGAGCGGCGCCGTTGCCAGCGGGAGGAAGGAGCGGTGCCAGTCCTGGAGGGAATCGGCGGGGCGGGCCGTCGGGTCGAGGTGCACGATGTAGTTCTTCCTGGCGCGCAGGTAGGAGGCGCCGAGCTGCGGCTGCAGGGAGAGGAGGAGGAAGAGGACGGCGAGGAAGCATCGGGAGTCCATGGTCGAGCGGCAGGGCAATGCCGTGGAAGGAAGGGGAGTGGCAAGGATGAACCGGGAGTGTGGTTTATGCAAGGTGGCAGCTGAGGTGAAGCTTTGGCAGTGCGTGAGGGGGAGTGGTGGAGTGGAGTGATGGGGAGCAGCGAGCACTGGCGGTGAGCTGGAGGGCAGTGACAGTGGTACGTTACTGGTGTAAAATGATGGCATTCCGATGCATCGGTGTGGGCGCGAGACGGGAGCACTGTGTCCGCGCGCCGGTGGATGGACGCGCCGCTGACTGCTGTCCTCGCGGGACCCGGCCGCGTCTGTCGCATGCTCCTCGATGCGCATGGCCGTAGCTGGATCTGTCGGAATCGGAGTACGTCCGGCGCCTTCTTTTGTTCCACCGCTCGTGAATCGGTGCCAGATTTTTTCCTGTGGGGTCAGAGTGTGTGCCGGCGCCGGGAGAGACGGTCAGGCGTGCCCTGTAATTCAGCGGCGGTGCGGTGAGATGGGCGGCGCTATTGTTTCTCTTCCTTTGTTTTTTGATTGATGAATGATGAAAAGGAGGGGCGGCGCTGTTGCATGGCTGTTGACATGCCATGGCCTGCTCGTTGACCACGGAGGTGTTTTTACGTCGGCCAGCTCTCGCCGGTGCGTCGGTGGGTAGGGGACTAGAAAATGGATGACGGTGGTTCATGAGTCATGCGAACCAGAGGACCCATGTCACGCAAATCTGGGAGGGGCGGCAGGATCTGCATTCATGGTTCATGCAAAATACACCTCTACGTTTAGTTATTTTTTTTACATATAAAGCGAACCTATCAATACCAATCTGATATACTAGTATCAGCTATACCTTAACTCTGCAACAACAAAATATTAAAATTAGTCGAAACATCAAGAATGTACATAGCTAAAAGAAAAAGGAAGACAAAATCCGTGCATATAAAAAAAAGGTAACAAGACCAATCCCCACCATTGGACAACACCTGCGGAAAAGGTTCTACAAGCACGACCCATTCAGAAAGAAAAACAGCGCATTCACATCGTTTTTGCTTCATCGTTGGATATTTACCGCGAAAATAGTCTGAATAGCTCCAGACAGTGCCTCCAACAAAGGCACAAATGGAAATCTATAATCGCCAGGTACTAGTAAACTAGTGAACGCTAAAACTAAGATTTTCACACATGGATCTAGACTTGGTACTCAAACAACACAACAAGAACGAAGTTCTCAGGTGGATCAGTTCCCGACTTGTAGTGAGCGGTTGCAAATCACCGATTATCCGACTCATAGTTGCCACGTGAACAGGTTCGACATGGACCAAGCCATGCAACCCAAACCGTTGTCGTGAAACGAGTAGTGAAGCAATTGTTTTATCCCGTATGTTAGGATGTCTTCTCCTTCGAGCCTGGTTGATCTATTTGAATTAACCTCCGTGAAAATCGGTGATTGCACGATGTACCCAAAGAAGTTGACGCACACTACAAGAACGCCCCAAACCCGGTGGTTTTTTTTTTGTAAAACACAAGAGAAAAGCACGTGCAAAAGTTTTTGCGCGGAATATAGTGCTTTAGGGACGACTAAATAAGAAGGCAGATATTTTTGTGCCATGGCCGAGTCCATACTGGCACATATTGATGTCGTGGTTGGTGTCACGTAAGAGTGACGCTTATGAATGCCGCGCTCGAAGAATGGAGACATAAATCTTTGAGTTGTGCATTCTAAGTGACGGTAAAAGTTGGTCTCATACTGTAGAAATGTCAAGCAAGTCGCGCTCCTTGTCAGGCATGGCTTGCAGACTCGTGTGTCCCACCACCGGCACGCTCTTTGACTGGTGACTATTTATACATAAGCCACCCATACTCACATATCCCTTATACGAACACGCCTACCCTCTCCACCAACCTCTATCTCGCTTACCTGACCTTGAATCGGTGGCATTCCCAAGCAGAAATTTGGAAATGAGCACGAAACGTCTATAGATAAATTTCCCATTATTTGTTATTTTTGGGTCTTTTCATTGCATTCACTTACAACAAGAAACAACCACCAAGGTTTGGTGCAGATGACGCACAAGTCATCGAGTCGTGCCTAAAAGGGAGCGCGATGGCGTCATTGTATGATTTCTTCATCGAACAATCTTTTTTAGTTTTGGTTTATTTGATCTGTCTCGATCCAGTAGGTGTTTTCGACAAACGGAAAATCAAGTGGGGTTTTCTTATCATGATTGCAAGGTGCCAAGTTGGATCCAAACTGACTACTGGAAAGGCATCGGTGAGAGGTGGTGGAGGAAGTGCCACGCCGGCCTATTCCCGCGTTGTTGCGTGGCTTACAAGGATGTGGACACCGGCCGCAAGTTCATGGGATGCCACTACAAATCCCTAAGGTTCACCTTTGTGGCATGAATTGATGAGTCACATTTGTTGGAGGTTTCTCGTACGAGTTGATGTTCATGTGGTTGATGGCCAACGAGAAAGAAATGGAGGTGTCCGAGGAAGATTACCAGCATTCCCTTTAGGAAGCAAGGTAGGAAATTTTGAAACGTGTTGACGTAATTAAGTCAACATGCTTGGTTGTGGCCGATGTGATGTAGCTAATTTGGGAACAACTTAATGCCCTTACTCAATCTGATGACGATTAAGGGCTTGTAAAAGTTAATATTTTTTATTTCCTAATTTATTTATTTGACCTATATCTATCGAACTGCTTAGTCTTTCGGTGGCTTCGATCTCGTGTTCTCCGTTACTTAACTATGGGTTCTTTGAGCAAATGTAGTCCATTTAGTTGGCCACACTTGCTCAAAGGGACCATAAAAGAAACACTAACCACTACAAGAAAAGTTGCCATGGCCGACGAAGTTGAAGTCGCGCCGTGGTTGCTGGTGTACCATGGCCGACGATTTTGATCCCTCCGTGGTGCATGTCAAAACTTTTTTTTTCTCGTTTTTGAGGCCACCTAGCCCGACGAAAGCGGCCAAAACGTCGCGTATGGTGGCCGGGACGTGGTGCATCGCGAATTCTCGGGTTCGCCGGCGAGTCAACGCAAATCCGCACCGCCGAGGGATGTAGGGCCCGGATGGCAGCCTCTCCGGCATTGTTTTTTTCTCAATCGCGCCATCTCGTTCAACGTTCTCCGATCGAGCCGTTTACGATGCGGGATCATGGGTCCCGCATGTCATCCTCTATGAACCAAAATTCTTTCTATTCTTGGATTTTTTTGACCCCCGATTTACGGCTACTTCCTTTTTCTTTTGATCCCTTGCCGCCTTGGAAACGTTGAGACCGCTGCTGCTAAATGGGACCCGCATGTCATCCTCTATGTGCAATCAACTTTCTTTTCTTGGAGTTTTT
>NW_025899942.1:0-24307 GCF_022539505.1 Lolium rigidum | reverse complement strand
AACAAAAGGAACACATTAAGGGCAAAGGCAAAATGTTTGGTGATTTTTAAATAGCAATCTTTTCGCTTGAGACTATTTAGAATGTGGAATTCGCATTAAGAATCCAAGTAAAACAAAAATAAGGGTAGGAGAATGTACGGGAGGCCCTCGTGAGGCACGTTTGGAACACATCTAAGGTTTGCTCTATCTCGCTGGCGATGCTGTCGGTTGGCTCCGGTTCCGATGATCTTGGGTCTTTGGAGCCGTGGCGGACCGCGGCCTCTCGCTAGCAGGAAGGTGTGTTTCAGTTCTTTATTTAGTTTGTATTTACTGTCTTGTTCGGAGTGGTGACGCGGCAGCTATGTCCTAAAGTTAGAAAAAGATCTTTTCCGCCCTATCCTCGCTCCAGTGGTGAGTTTAGCCCCACTGGAGGACGCATGGAGACATGTGTCCGGCGGATCTCCAGGGATCCGTTAGTTTTCATGTTCACTTCTGTGGTTTCAGGTCATTCTCTTTCGATCGACGATTGTCATCATTGGTGATGGTTGCTACTCTGGTGCGCTGGTTCTTTAAGGCCTTAGCTCGACGACTTTCTGTCGGTGTACTACAACAAAATCTACTACGACAAGTTTTATCTGGCTTCGGTGACGTAGGAGTAAGGACGGCTGTGCGCCTTCGCCTCGCGCTGGTGTCTATAGTCGTCGCTAGGTGGGCTAATGACCTTTTATTTTTATTTTTATCACTTCCTTCGATTTATATTAATTGACTTCTTTTTATCTAAATACAGATACATCTAGCCTAATTGATAAAGTTAAATCAATTAATTTGAATCTGACTAAAAATTTCTTTTTATACTCATATTAATGTTTATTAATAGATCGAAAGTATTTTCAAAAAAAAAAGTCGAAAAAAAATGGCGGTGGCACAAGACGATACCCTGCGCCGTACGTGATGTGTGGTACTGTATTGTTAATCTTGAAGGACGCGTCGTCCAACGGGATGGGCGGTCGTCCACGGCTAGCTTAGCTGTACACAGCTGGAGGGGGACAGCGGGCTCGGTCGGTGCAGTGTCCGCTAGCTTCCTTCCGCCTCACGCCATCACCAAACGAACAAACAAATCCTCTTTTCAAAGACTTAACCTTCAATTTGTTTCCGTTATATCTATACGTGCGTGAATGCACACCATAATTTTCAGATACTTAACTAAGAACATATTCATTAGTATGACGCAAAGGTTGTCCGTTTTAGTTCCTTCAAATAGGAGGACACGAAAATCTCAGCCTAGTGCCCCGAGTCATTTCTAGCCCAAATTTGGAATTAGAATGTGTTGACGCGAATATCGGCCGCACCCCCTATTGTCCTTCTTAGATCCGTCCTCGAGTGGTGCACAAGTCACTGGACACCTAAAACATGCCATCGCCCCAGACCCGCCACATGACTACGACACCGCCGCCTGCACCGCCTGTTGTTTTTTCTTGGTGCCGTCCGCTTCAGTTGCTGCTCGTCGAAAGCCAAGCCTGTTGCTAGCGTCCTTGCACGGACTTCAAGCCACATGGACATGTCGAGTTCGTTGCCCGTCGCCTCGGACTTGCCTACCAACAAGCAACAATGACACTCATGCCCTGTTCGGCCAGTTGCGCAACCGAATTTGAGGTGCAAAACTGTACTTATCAGGCCATTTAAGCCGACATAGATATCAGCTAGTTACAATAATATGACCATTATCTCATGTTATACATATATGGACCTTAGTCGGTCGATTGAGTATTTCTAAGAAATGCCATCGACACATCCTCGCACAACAGGAGGCAGATGAAAGAACATGGAACCCCCATGTATGATTTTGGTAATTGATGACAATCCCTATGTACTAATGGTTGCGTTGAGTTTCTTTTATAGGTTTTGTCCATACACAATGCTTGAGCCATATGTTGATCTCAAAGTTGCAAGAAGAAATGAAGAAATGAAGAAGATCAAATGACAAGTATGCCTTGAAGTAGTAGACGGAGTGAGATATCATGTGCATCTTCAAAACATCAACAAGATGAAGAATGAAGACGGTGCCATGTGCGTTGGCTGAAGATGGAATCGTGCGTTGTTGAAAAGGGATGAAGATGGAGCTTACCGGCTTGAGTGGAATGCAAGGTCAAGGTTTGTTCTTGATATGATAGTTGGCCGCTCTATCAAGAGAACACAAAAATCTCACCCTAGAGACTGAGTTATTTCTAGCCCAAATTTAGAATTAGAATGCGTCGACAAGAACATTGTCCACGTCCCCTATTGTTCTCCGGTGCACAAGTCACTCGACACCTAAAACGTGCCATCGCCCCAGACCCGCCACACAACTACGACGCCATCGCCTGCACCGCCTGTTTTTTTCTTGGTGTCGTTCGCTTCAGTTGCTACTCGTCGAAAGCCAAGCATGTTGCTAGCATCCTTGCACGTACTTCAAGCCACGTGGACATGTCGATATCTCTGTCCGTCGCCTCGGACTTGCCCACCAAAAAGCAACAACAACACTGAGGTCGTGCTTGGGTAGTTGCGCAACCGAATTTCAGGTACAAAACTGGACTCGACTAGTTAAAATTATATGACCATTGTCTCATGTTGCACGTAGATGGACCTTAGTCGGACGATTGAGTATTTCTACGAGAATATCATTGATGGCGTGTAACTCACACGTTCGTTGGGAACCCCAAGAGGAAGGTATGATGCGCACAGTAGCAAGTTTCCCTCAGAAAGAAACCAAGGTTTAATCGAACCAGTAGGAGCCAAGAAGCACGTTGAACGTTGATGGTCGCGAAATGTGATGCGGCGCAACACCAGGGATTCCGGCGCCAACGCGGAACCTGCACAACACAACCCAAGTACTTTGTCCCAACGAAACAGTGAGGTTGTCAATCTCACCGGCTTGCTGTAACAAAGGATTAAGCGTATCGAGTGGAAGATGTTTGCAAAGAAAATAGTAAAACACAATTGCAGTAGATTCTATGCTATGTAAAGAATAGGACCGGGGTCCACAGTTCACTAGAGGTGTCTCTCCCATAAGATAAAGCATGTTGGGTGAACAAATTACAGTCGGGCAATTGACAAATAGAGAAGGGCATAACAATGCATATACATGATATGATAAATATAGTGAGATTTAATTGGGCATTACGACAAAGTACATAGACCGCCATCCAACCGCATCTATGCCTAAAAGTCCACCTTCAGAGTTATCATCCGAACCCCATTCGGTATTAAGTTGCTAAGCAACGGACAATTGCATTAAGTATGGTGCGTAATGTAATCAACAACTACATCCTTAGACATAGAATCAATGTTTTATCCCTAGTGGCAACAGCACATCCACAACCTTAGAACTTTCTGTCACTGTCCCAGATTTAATGGAGGCATGAACCCACTATCAAGCATAAATACTCCCTCTTGGAGTTAAGAGCAAAAACTTGGCCGAGCCTCTACTAATAACGGAGAGCATGCAAGATCATAAACAACACATAAACAATAGATTGATAATCACCATAATCATAGTACTCTCTATCCATCGGATCCCGACAAACACAACATATAGTATTACAGATAGATGATCTTGATCATGTTAGGCAGCTCACAAGATCCAACAATGAAGCACAACAAGGAGAAGACGACCATCTAGCTACTGCTATGGACCCATGGTCCAGGGGTGAACTACTCACTCATCACTCCGGAGGCGATCATGGCGATGAAGAGTCCTCCGGGAGATGAATCCCCTCTCCGGCAGGGTGCCGGAGGCGATCTCCTGAATCCCCGAGATGGGATTCGCGGCGGCGGCGTCTCTGGAAGGTTTTCCGTATCGTGGCTCTCGGTACTGGGGGTTTCGCGACGGAGACTTTAAGTAGGCGGAAGGGTAGGTCAGGGGGGCCACACGAGGGGCCCAGGGGGCAGGGCCGCGCGACCAAGGGCCAGGCCGCGCCGCCCTATGCCCTGGCTGCCTCGTGGCCCCACTTCGTTATCTCTTCGGTCTTCTGGAAGCTTCGTGCAAAAATAGGACCCTGGGCGAAAGTTTCGTCCAATTCCGAGAATATTTCCTTACTAGGATTTCTGAAACCAAAAACAGCAGAAAACAAGAATCGGCTCTTCGGCATCTTGTTAATAGGTTAGTTCCGGAAAATGCATAAATATGACATATAATGTGCATAAAACATGTAGGTATCATCAATAAAGTAGCATGGAACATAAGAAATTATCGATACGTTGGAGACGTATCAGCATCCCCAAGCTTAGTTCTCGCTCGTCCCGAGCGAGTAAAAC
Organism: Lolium rigidum; assembly: GCF_022539505.1. NCBI lineage: Eukaryota > Viridiplantae > Streptophyta > Magnoliopsida > Poales > Poaceae > Lolium > Lolium rigidum. The sequence continues at coordinate 20,035 of NW_025899942.1, read as the reverse complement.
GATAACAAAGATAATTTCTGAAGTGACATGCCATCATAATCTTAATCATACTATTTGTAAACATATGTAATGAATGCAGCGATCAAAACAAAGGTAATGACATGAGTAAACAAGTGAATCATATGACAAAGACTTTTCATGAATAGTACTTCAAGACAAGCATCAATAAGTCTTGCATAAGAGTTAACTCATAAAGCAATAAATCAAAGTAAAGGTATTGAAGCAACACAAAGGAAGATTAAGTTTCAGCGGTTGCTTTCAACTTATAACATGTATATCTCATGGATATTGTCAACATAAAGTAATATAACAAGTGCAATATGCAAATATGTAGGAATCAATGCACGAGTTCACACAAGTGTTTGCTTCTTAAGGTGGAAGGAGATAGGTAAACCGACTCAACAATAAAAGTAAAAGAATGGTCCTTCAAAGAGGAAAGCATCGATTGCTGTATTTGTGCTAGAGCTTTTATTTTGAAAACATGAAACAATTTTGTCAACGGTAGTAATAAAGCATATGAGTTATGTAAATTATATCTTACAAGTTGCAAGCCTCATGCATAATATACTAATAGTGTCCGCACCTCGTCCTACTTAGCTTGGACTACCGGATCTTTGCATGCCATGTTTCAACCAAGTGTCACAAAGGGGTACCTCCATGCCGCTCTGTACAAAGGTCTAAGGAGAATGCTCGCATTTTGGATTTCTCGCTTTTGATTATTCTCAACTTAGACATCCATACCGGGACAACATGGACAACAGATAATGGACTCCTCTTTAATGCATAAGCATGTAGCAATGATTATTATTCTCATATGAGATTGAGGATATATGTCCAAACTGAAACTTCCACCATGATTCATGGCTTTAGTTAGCGGCCCAATGTTCTTCTCTAACAATTTTGCATGCTCCAACCACTAAAATGATAGATCCTTCGAGGCAAGACGGACATGCATAGCAACTCACATGATATTCAACAATAGTTGATGGCGTTCCCCGAAGCATGGTTATCGCACAACAAGCAACTTAATAAAAGATAAAGTGCATAAGTACATATTCAATACTACGATAGTTTTTAAGGCTATTTTGTCCCATGAGCTATATATTGCAAAGGTGAATGATGGAATTTTAAAGGTAGCACTCAAGCAATTTACTTTGGAATGGCAGAGAAATACCATGTAGTAGGTAGGTATGGTGGACACAAATGGCATAGTAGTTGGCTCAAGGATTTTGGATGCATGAGAAGTATTCCCTCTCGATACAAGGTTTAGGCTAGCAAGGTTATTTGAAGCAAACTCAAGGATGAACAGGTGCAGCAAAACTCACATAAAAGACATATTGTAAACATTATAAGACTCTACACCGTCTTCCTTGTTGTTCAAAACTCAATACTAGATATTATCTAGACCTTAGAGAGACCAAATATGCAAATCAAATTTTAGCAAGCTCTATGTATTTCTTCATTAATGGGTGCAAAGTATATGATGCAAGAGCTTAAACATGAGCACAACAATTGCCAAGTATCACATTATCCAAGACATTTTAGAATTACTACATGTAGCATTTTCCAATTCCAACCATATAACAATTTAACGAAGAAGAAACTTCGCCTTGAACATTATGAGTAAAGCCTAAGGACACATGTGTCCATATGCAACAACGGAGCGTGTCTCTCTCCCACAAAGTGAATGCTAGGATCCATTTTATTCAAACAAAAACAAAAACAAAAACAAACCGACGCTCCAAGTAAAGAACACAAGATGTGATTGAATAAAAATATAGTTTCGGGGGAGGAACCTGATGATGTTGTCGATGAAGAAGGGGATGCCTTGGGCATCCCCAAGCTTAGACGCTTGAGTCTTCTTAAAATATGCAGGGGTGAACCACGGGGGCATCCCCAAGCTTAGAGCTTTCACTCCTCTTGATCATAGTATATCATACTCCTCTCTTGACCCTTGAAAACTTCCTTCACACCAAACTTCAAGCAAACTCATTAGAGGGTTAGTGCACAATTAATAATTCACATGTTCAGAGGTGGCACAATCATTCTTTCACTTCTGGACATTGCATAATGCTACTGGACATTAATGGATCAAAGAAATAAATCCAACATAGCAAAAGAGGCAATGCGAAATAAAAGGCAGAATCTGTCAAAAACAGAACATTCCGTAAAGACGAATTTAAAGCTGGCACCAGACTTGCTCAAATGGAAAAACTCAAAACTAATGAAAGTTGCGTACATATCTGAGGATCACGCTCGTAAATTGGCAGATGTTTTTGAATTTTCTACAGAGAACTGTGCCCAGATTCGTGACAGACAGCAATGCTGTTTCTGCGCAGCGATCCCAAATATAACATCAACTTTGACATAGAAACTTTACTTGGCACAAAAACATGATAAGGAGAGGTTGCTACAGTAGTAAACAACTTCCAAGACTCAACAAAACAAAAAATTGCTGTAGGTAAAAACATGGGTTGTCTCCCATAAGCGCTTTTCTTTAACGCCTTTCGGCTAGGCGCAGAAAGTGCAAATCAAGTAACATCAAGAGATGAAGCATCAACATCATTACCAGGGGTGTTGGGAGTTTTCTCAACCAAGCATAGTATATTTGATATATAAGTTTTAGCGTCTCCCTTTTCATTAGTCTTAGGCTTGCTACTTGATACGTCTCCAACGTATCGATAATTTCTTATGTTCCATGCTACTTTATTGATGATACCTACATGTTTTATGCACATTATATGTCATATTTATGCATTTTCTGGAACTAACCTATTAACAAGATGCCGAAGAGCCAGTTGCTGTTTTCTGCTGTTTTTGGTTTCAGAAATCCTAGTAAAGAAATATTCTCGGAATTGGACGAAACTTTCGCCCAGGGTCCTATTTTTGCACGAAGCTTCCAGAAGACCGAAGACCTAACGAAGTGGGGCCACGAGGCAGCCAGGGGGGTGGCCGGCGCGGCCCAAGCCCTGGCCGCGCCGACCTATCCCCTGGGCCCCTCGTGTGGCCCCTCGCGTTGACCCTCCGCCTACTTAAAGCTTCCGTCGCGAAAACCCCAATGCACCGAGAGCCACGATACGGAAAACCTTCCGGAGACGCCGCCGCCGCGAATCCCATCTCGGGGGATTCAGGAGATCGCCTCCGGCACCCTGCCGGAGAGGGGATTCATCTCCCGGAGGACTCTACACCGCCATGGTCGCCTCCGGAGTGATGAGTGAGTAGTTCACCCCTGGACCATGGGTCCATAGCAGTAGCTAGATGGTCGTCTTCTCCTTGTTGTGCTTCATTGTTAGATCTTGTGAGCTGCCTAACATGATCAAGATCATCTATCTGTAATACTATATGTTGTGTTTGTCGGGATCCGATGGATAGAGAGTACTATGATTATGGTGATTATCAATCTATTGTTCATGTGTTGTTTATGATCTTGCATGTTCTCCGTTACTAGTAGAGGCTCTGGCCAAGTTTTTACTCTTAACTCCAAGAGGGAGTATTTATGCTCGATAGTGGGTTCATGCCTGCATTTACACCGGGACAGTGACGAGAAAGTTCTAAGGTTGTGTTGTGCTGTTGCCACTAGGGATAAAACATTGATGCTATGTCTAAGGATGTAGTTGTTGATTACATTACGCACCATACTTAATGCAATTGTCTGTTGCTTTGCAACTTAATACTGGAGGGGTTCGGACGATAACCTCGAAGGTGGACTTTTTAGGCATAGATGCGGTTGGATGGCGGTCTATGTACTTTGTCGTAATGCCCAATTAAATCTCACTATATTTATCATATCATGTATATGCATTGTTATGCCTTTCTCTATTTGTCAATTGCCCGACTGTAATTTGTTCACCCAACATGCTTTTATCTTATGGGAGAGACACCTCTAGTGAACTGTGGATCCCGGTCCTATTCTTTACATAGCATACAATTTACTGCAATACTTGTGTTTTATTATTTTCTTGCAAACATCTTCCACTCGATACGCTTAATCCTTTGTTACAGCAAGCCGGTGAGATTGACAACCTCACCTGTTTCGTTGGGGCAAAGTACTTGGGTTGTGTTGTGCAGGTTCCGCGTTGGCGCCGGAATCCCTGGTGTTGCGCCGCATCACATTTCGCGACCATCAACCTTCAACGTGCTTCTTGGCTCCTCCTGGTTCGATTAAACCTTGGTTTCTTTCTGAGGGAAAACTTGCCACTGTGCGCATCATACCTTCCTCTTGGGGTTCCCAACGGACGTGTACATTTACGCGCATCAAGCCTGTTTTTCTGGCGCCGTTGCCGGGGAGATCAAGACACGCTGCAAGGGGAGTCTCCACTTCTCAATCTCTTTACTTTGTTTTTGTCTTGCTTTATTTTATTTACTACTTTGTTTGCTGCACTAAATCAAAACACAAAAAAATTAGTTGCTAGTTTTACTTTATTTACTGTCTTGCTCTCTATATCGAAAACACAAAAAAATTAGTTACTTGCATTTACTTTATCTAGTTTGTTTTATTTACCGTTACTAAAATGAATACCCCTGAAAATACTAAATTGTGTGACTTCACAAATGCAAATAATAATGATTTCCTATGCACACCTATTGCTCCACCTGCTACTACAGCAGAATTCTTTGAAATTAAACCTGCTTTACTGAACTTGGTTATGAGAGAACAATTTTCTGGTATTAGTTCTGATGATGCTGCTGCCCATCTCAATAATTTTGTTGAACTTTGTGAAATGCAAAAGTATAAAGATGTAGATGGTGATATTATTAAATTGAAAGTGTTTCCTTTCTCATTAAGAGGAAGAGCTAAAGACTGGTTGCTATCTTTGCCTAAGAATAGTATTGATTCATGGACTAAATGCAAGGATGCTTTTATTGGTAGATATTATCCTCCCGCTAAAATTATATCTTTGAGAAGTAGCATAATGAATTTTAAACAATTAGATACTGAACATGTTGCTCAAGCATGGGAGAGAATGAAAACTTTGGTAAAGAATTGCCCAACCCATGGACTGACTACTTGGATGATCATCCAAACCTTCTATGCAGGACTAAATTTTTCTTCGCGGAATTTATTGGATTCAGCTGCTGGAGGTACCTTTATGTCCATCACATTGGGGGCGGCTACAAAACTTCTTGATGATATGATGATAAATTACTCTGAATGGCACACGGAAAGAGCTCCACAAGGTAGGAAGGTAAATTCTGTTGAAGAAACCTCTTCCTTGAGTGATAAGATTGATGTGATTATGTCTATGCTTGTGAATGGTAGATCTAATGTAGATCCAAATAATGTTCCTTTAGCTTCATTGGTTGCTCAAGAGGAAAATGTTGATGTGAATTTCATTAAAAATAATAATTTCAACAACAATGCTTATAGGAACAACTGCGGTAATAACTATAGGCCATATCCTTCTGCTAATGGTAATGGTTATGGTAATTCTTATGGGAATTCTTACAACAATAATAGGAGTGTACCCTCTGGTCTTGAAGCTATGCTTAAAGAATTTATTAGTACACAAACTGCTTTTAACAAATCTGTTGAGGAAAAGCTTGATAAAATTGATATTATTGCTTCTAGAGTTGATAGACTTGCCTCGATGTTAATTTTTTAAAATTGAAAGTTATGCCTAATAATGATATTGATAATAAGATTACTACTACAGCAAATGCCATCCAAGTTAGAATTAATGAGAATATAAGATTAATGGCTGAACTGCGTGCTAGGTGGGATAGAGAAGAAAATGAAAAACTAGCTAAAGAGAATAATGTAGCTAAAGTTTGGACTATTACCACCACTAGTAATGCTAATTCTTCACATGTTGCTGCACCTCCTACTATCAATGGTAAAATAATTGGTGTTGGCAAAGTTTCTACTCCTAGTGCAAAGCGAACAAAACTGCACTGAAATTGCTAAAGCTACTTGAAACTGCTTGTGATAAAGCTGCTGAAATTTTTTCCAACCTTGGGAACAATGATCCCATTGCTGTAGCTCATAATGATTTAGATTTTGATGATTGCCACATCTCTGAAGTTATAAAGTTCTTACAAAAACTTGCTAAAAGTCCTAATGCTAGTGCTATAAATTTAGCCTTTACAAAACATATTACAAATGCTCTCATAAAAGCTAGAGAAGAGAAACTAAAACTTGAAACTTCTATTCCTAGAAAGTTAGAAGATGGTTGGGAGCCCATCATTAAAATGAAATTCAATGACTTTGAATGTAATGCTTTATGTGATCTTGGTGCAAGTATTTCTGTTATGCCTAAAAAGATTTATGATATGCTTGACTTGCCACCATTGAAGAATTGTTATTTGGATGTTAATCTTGCCGATAGTGTTAAAAAGAAACCTTTGGGGAGGATTGATAATGTGCACATTACGGTTAACAATAACCTTGTCCCCGTTGATTTTGTTGTCTTGGATATCGAATGCAATGCATCTTGTCCTATTGTGTTGGGAAGACCTTTTCTTCGAACTGTTGGTGCTGTTATTGATATGAGGGAAGGTAATATTAAATATCAATTTCCTCTCAAGAAAGGTATGGAACACTTCCCTAGAAAGAGAATGAAGTTGCCTTTTGATTCTATTATTAGAACAAGCTATGATGTTGATGCTTCTACTCTCGATGTTACTTGATTTGCACTTTCTGCGCCTAGCTAAAAGGCGTTAAAGAAAAGCGCTTATGGGAGACAACCCATGTTTTTACCTACAGCAATTTTTTGTTTTGATGAGTCTTGGAAGTTGTTTACTACTGTAGCAACCTCTCCTTATCATGTTTTTGTGCCAAGTAAAGTTTCTATGTCAAAGTTGATGTTATATTTGGGATTACTGCGCAGAAACAGCATTGCTGTCTGTCACGAATCTGGGCACAGTTCCCTGTAGAAAATTCGAAAAAATCTGCCAATTTACGAGCGTGATCCTCAGATATGTACGCAACTTTCATTAGTTTTGAGTTTTTCCATTTGAGCAAGTCTGGTGCCATCTCTAAATTCGTCTTTACGGACTGTTCTGTTTTTGACAGATTCTGCCTTTTATTTCGCATTGCCTCTTTTGCTATATTGGATTTATTTCTTTGATCCACTAATGTCCAGTAGCATTATGCAATGTCCAGAAGTGAAAATAATGATTGTGTCACCTCTGAATGTGTGAATTATTAATTGTGCACTAACCCTCTAATGAGTTTGCTTGAAGTTTGGTGTGAAGGAAGTTTTCAAGGGTCAAGAGAGGAGTATGATATACTATGGTCAAGAGGAGTGAAAGCTCTAAGCTTGGGGATGCCCCCGTGGTTCACCCCTGCATATTTTAAGAAGACTCAAGCGTCTAAGCTTGGGGATGCCCAAGGCATCCCCTTCTTCATCGACAACATCATCGGGTTCCTCCCCTGAAACTATATTTTTATTCAATCACATCTTGTGTTCTTTACTTGGAGCGTCGGTTTGTTTTCGTTTTTGTTTTTGTTTGAATAAGATGGATCCTAGCATTCACTTTGTGGGAGAGAGACACGCTCCGCTGTTGCATATGGACACATGTGTCCTTAGGCTTTACTCATAATGTTCATGGCGAAGTTTCTTCTTCGTTAAATTGTTATATGGTTGGAATTGGAAAATGCTACATGTAGTAATTCTAAAATGTCTTGGATAATGTGATACTTGGTAATTGTTGTGCTCATGTTTAAGCTCTTGCATCATATACTTTGCACCCATTAATGAAGAAATACATAGAGCTTGCTAAAATTTGGTTTGCATATTTGGTTTCTCTAAGGTCTAGATAATATCTAGTATTGAGTTTTGAACAACAAGGAAGACGGTGTAGAGTCTTATAATGTTTACAATATGTCTTTTATGTGAGTCTTGCTGCACTTGTTCATCCTTGAGTTTGCTTCAAATAACCTTGCTAGCCTAAACCTTGTATCGAGAGGGAATACTTCTCATGCATCCAAAATCCTTGAGCCAACTACTATGCCATTTGTGTCCACCATAACTACCTACTACATGGTATTTCTCCGCCATTCCAAAGTAAATTGCTTGAGTGCTACCTTTAAAATTCCATCATTCACCTATGCAATATATAGCTCATGGGACAAAATAGCCTTAAAAACTATCGTAGTATTGGATATGTACTTATGCACTTTATATTTTATTAAGTTGCTTGTTGCGCGATAACCATGCTTCTGGGGAACGCCATCAACTATTGTTGAATATCATGTGAGTTGCTATGCATGTCCGTCTTGTCTGAAGGTCTATCATTTTAGTGGTTGGAGCATGCAAAATTGTTAGAGAAGAACACTGGGCCGCTAACTAAAGCCATGAACCATGGTGGAAGTTTCAGTTTTGGACATATATCCTCAATCCCATATGAGAACAATAATCATTGCTACATGCTTATGCATTTAAGAGGAGTCCATTATCTGTTGTCCATGTTGTCCCGGTATGGATGTCTAAGTTGAGAATAATCAAAAGCGAGAAATCCGAAATGCGAGCATTCTCCTTAGACCTTTGTACGAGCGGCATGGAGGTACCCCTTTGTGACACTTGGTTGAAACATGGCATGCGAAGATCCGGTAGTCCAAGTTAAGTAGGACGAGGTGCGGGCACTATTAGTATACTATGCATGAGGCTTGCAACTTGTAAGATATAATTTACATAACTCATATGCTTTATTACTACCGTTGACAAAATTGTTTCATGTTTTCAAAATAAAAGCTCTAGCACAAATACAGCAATCGATGCTTTCCTCTTTGAAGGACCATTCTTTTATTTTTATTGTTGAGTCAGTTTACCTATCTCCTTCCACTTAAGAAGCAAACACTTGTGTGAACTGTGTATTGATTCCTACATATTTGCATATTGCACTTGTTATATTACTTTATGTTGACAATATCCCTGAGATATACATGTTATAAGTTGAAAGCAACCGCTGAAACTTAATCTTCCTATGTGTTGCTTCAACACCTTTACTTTGATTTATTGCTTTATGAGTTAACTCTTATGCAAGACTTATTGATGCTTGTCTTGAAGTACTATTCATGAAAAGTCTTTGTCATATGATTCACTTGTTTACTCATGTCATTACCTTTGCTTTGATCGCTGCATTCATTTCATATGTTTACAAATAGTATGATCAAGATTATGATGGCATGTCACTTCAGAAATTATCTTTGTTATCGTTTTACCCGCTCGGGACGAGCGGAACTAAGCTTGGGGATGCTGATACGTCTCCAACGTATCGATAATTTCTTATGTTCCATGCTACTTTATTGATGATACCTACATGTTTTATGCACATTATATGTCATATTTATGCATTTTCCGGAACTAACCTATTAACAAGATGCCGAAGAGCCGATTCTGTTGTTTTCGCTGTTTTTGGTTTCAGAAATCCTAGTAAAGAAATATTCTCGGAATTGGACGAAACTTTCGCCCGGGGTCCTATTTTTGCACGAAGCTTCCGGAAGACCGAAGACCTAACGAAGTGGGGCCACGAGGCAGCCAGGGGGGTGGCCGGCGCGGCCCAAGCCCTGGCCGCGCCGACCTATCCCCTGGGCCCCTCGTGTGGCCCCTCGCGTTGACCCTCCGCCTACTTAAAGCTTCCGTCGCGAAAACCCCAGTACCGAGAGCCACGATACGGAAAACCTTCCAGAGACGCCGCCGCCGCGAATCCCATCTCGGGGGATTCGGGAGATCGCCTCCGGCACCCTGCCGGAGAGGGGATTCATCTCCCGGAGGACTCTACACCGCCATGGTCGCCTCCGGAGTGATGAGTGAGTAGTTCACCCCTGGACCATGGGTCCATAGCAGTAGCTAGATGGTCGTCTTCTCCTTGTTGTGCTTCATTGTTAGATCTTGTGAGCTGCCTAACATGATCAAGATCATCTATACGTAATTCTATATGTTGTGTTTGTCGGGATCCGATGGATAGAGAGTACTATGATTATGGTGATTATCAATCTATTGTTCATGTGTTGTTTATGATCTTGCATGTTCTCCGTTACTAGTAGAGGCTCTGGCCAAGTTTTTACTCTTAACTCCAAGAGGGAGTATTTATGCTCGATAGTGGGTTCATGCCTCGCATTTACACCGGGACGAGTGACGAGAAAGTTCTAAGGTTGTGTTGTGCTGTTGCCACTAGGGATAAAACATTGATGCTATGTCTAAGGATGTAGTTGTTGATTACATTACGCACCATACTTAATGCAATTGTCTCGTTGCTTTGCAACTTAATACTGGAGGGGTTCGGACGATAACCTCGAAGGTGGACTTTTTAGGCATAGATGCGGTTGGATGGCGGTCTATGTACTTTGTCGTAATGCCCAATTAAATCTCACTATATTTATCATATCATGTATATGCATTGTTATGCCTTTCTCTATTTGTCAATTGCCCGATTGTAATTTGTTCACCCAACATGCTTTTATCTTATGGGAGAGACACCTCTAGTGAACTGTGGATCCCGGTCCTATTCTTTACATAGCATACAATTTACTGCAATACTTGTGTTTTATTATTTTCTTGCAAACATCTTCCACTCGATACGCTTAATCCTTTGTTACAGCAAGCCGGTGAGATTGACAACCTCACTCGTTTCGTTGGGGCAAAGTACTTGGGTTGTGTTGTGCGGGTTCCGCGTTGGCGCCGGAATCCCTGGTGTTGCGCCGCATCACATTTCGCGACCATCAACCTTCAACGTGCTTCTTGGCTCCTCCTGGTTCGATTAAACCTTGGTTTCTTTCTGAGGGAAAACTTGCCACTGTGCGCATCATACCTTCCTCTTGGGGTTCCCAACGGACGTGTACATTTACGCGCATCACTACTCTCATCGAACAAATTTTCAGGAACAAGCCAAGCATAGTTATTTTCTAGTGCATCATTCATAGCTAGGAGTTTACATGGTATTGGTGCTTTGATCTCCCCACCATCATTAATATTATTAGTGTACCTTATTCTATCCATGTCCATTTTTTCAAGGAGACCAATAAAATTGGTATGAGAACCTAGCATATTAAATTTAGCAAAAACCTTTCTAGCCTCTCTTGCTAGACCACCAAATTCTCTAAGAAGGGTTTCTAAAACAAAGCATATTAAATTTAGCAAAAACCTTTCTAGCCTCTCTTGCTAGACCACCAAATTCTCTAAGAAGGGTTTCTAAAACAAAATCTTTCTTTTCCCCTTCTTCCATATCACCAAGTGTAAGAAACATGTGTTGGATTATAGGATTGAGATTAACAAATTTAGTTTCCAACATGCGAACTAAAGCAGCAGCAGCAATTTCATAGGTAGGTGCAAGTTCTACCAAGTGTCTATCTTCAAAATCTTCGAGTAATACTAACATGATTGAAAAATTCTTCTATATTATTTCTCCCAACTATGGACCCACGTCCTACCGGTATGTCTTTTGTGGTAAAATTAAAAGGAAACATGATGCAATAAGCAAAAAGTAAACAAGGCGAATAAAGTAAAGACAAGTAACTAATTTTTTTTGTGTTTTTGATATAGAGAGCAAGACAATAAATAAAGTAAAACTAGCAACTAATTTTTGTGTGTTTTGATTTAGTGCAGCAAACAAAGTAGTAAATAAAATAAAGCAAGACAAAAACAAAGTAAAGAGATTGAGAAGTGGAGACTCCCCTTGCAGCGTGTCTTGATCTCCCCGGCAACGGCGCCAGAAAAAGAGCTTGATGGCGTGTAACTCACACGTTCGTTGGGAACCCCAAGAGGAAGGTATGATGCGCACCGTAGCAAGTTTTCCCTCGAGAAAGAAACCAAGGTTTAATCGAACCGATGGGAGCCAAGAAGCACGTTGAAGGTTGATGGTCGCGAAATGTGATGCGGCGCAACACCGTGGATTCCGGCGCCAACGCGGAACCCGCACAACACAACCCAAGTACTTTGTCCCAACGAAACGAGTGAGGTTGTCAATCTCACCGGCTTGCTGTAACAAAGGATTAAGCGTATCGAGTGGAAGATGTTTGCAAAGAAAATAGTAAAACACAATTGCAGTAGATTGTATGCTATGTAAAGAATAGGACCGGGGTCCACAGTTCACTAGAGGTGTCTCTCCCATAAGATAAAGCATGTTGGGTGAACAAATTACAGTCGGGCAATTGACAAATAGAGAAGGGCATAACAATGCATATACATGATATGATAAATATAGTGAGATTTAATTGGGCATTACGACAAAGTACATAGACCGCCATCCAACCGCATCTATGCCTAAAAGTCCACCTTCAGAGTTATCATCCGAACCCCATTCAGTATTAAGTTGCTAAGCAACAGACAATTGCATTAAGTATGGTGCGTAATGTAATCAACAACTACATCCTTAGACATAGAATCAATGTTTTATCCCTAATGGCAACAGCACATCCACAACCTTAGAACTTTCTGTCACTGTCCCGCATTTAATGGAGGCATGAACCCACTATCGAGCATAAATACTCCCTCTTGGAGTTAAGAGCAAAAACTTGGCCAGAGCCTCTACTAATAACGGAGAGCATGCAAGATCATAAACAACACATAAACAATAGATTGATAATCACCATAATCATAGTACTCTCTATCCATCGGATCCCGACAAACACAACATATAGTATTACAGATAGATGATCTTGATCATGTTAGGCAGCTCACAAGATCCAACAATGAAGCACAACGAGGAGAAGACGACCATCTAGCTACTGCTATGGACCCATGGTCCAGGGGTGAACTACTCACTCATCACTCCGGAGGCGATCATGGCAATGAAGAGTCCTCCGGGAGATGAATCCCCTCTCCGGCAGGGTGCCGGAGGCGATCTCCTGAATCCCCCGAGATGGGATTCGCGGCGGCGGCGTCTCTGGAAGGTTTTCCGTATCGTGGCTCTCGGTACTGGGGGTTTCGCGACGGAGACTTTAAGTAGGCGGAAGGGTAGGTCAGGGGGCCACACGAGGGGCCCAGGGGGCAGGGCCGCGCGGCCAAGGGCCAGGCCGCGCCGCCCTATGCCCTGGCTGCCTTGTGGCCCCACTTCGTTATCTCTTCGGTCTTCTGGAAGCTTCGTGCAAAAATAGGACCCTGGGCGAAAGTTTTGTCCAATTCCGAGAATATTTCCTTACTAGGATTTCTGAAACCAAAAACAACGAAAACAACGAATCGGCTCTTCGGCATCTTGTTAATAGGTTAGTTCCAGAAAATGCATAAATATGACATATAATGTGCATAAAACATGTAGGTATCATCAATAAAGTAGCATGGAACATAAGAAATTATCGATACGTTGGAGACGTATCAGTCATCAACACATCATCGCACGATGACTCAAATAGTGATTATGACTGATGAGGGGGCTCCTCGGCAAAGCCCACCATGAGGGGCTTAGGGTTGACAGAATCCTGCAGGTTAGCACAAGACATCGGATACGAAACAAATAGAAGGCGAGATTTACCCAGGTTGCGGGGCCCTCGATGAGGTAAAACACTTACTCCTGCGTGTCTGATCTTGATTTATCGATGAAAAATGTTACAATGGGGCAGCCGATAGACTGCGTTGGGTGAACTCTCGTGAGCACCTTGCTGGGCCGGAGCAGGTAGGCCAATGTTGGGTACCCGACGGGTAATGTCCACATCAGTAGCCGCCAAGTAACTGGCCGACGCGAAGTTTCGGGCAGGGACTAAAGGTATCTTCATCCTAATGTCTTGATCAGTCGAAGAATATCGAGTCATGTGCATGATGTAACGTTGAAATTGCCTAGTATCGGGTGCTCCCGATGGGAGTAGCCCCCGATTTTACGGACGGATGCTTGCAATCGTGCGTAGACTCGAGTTGTACTACTCGAAGACCTTGTTATCGATGTTTTTGAACCTTCCTCTTCATCCGATATTTCTGAATGTATCGGGTCCTTGCAGACTTCGAGAGAAGCCGAATAATTGATCGTACATAAGGGATAAGAATAACGAGCCTAGTTTTACTCGGTGAGCAAAAACTGCTTAACTGTCGAAGCAAAAACAACGTTACCCTACACACGCTCAAGTCCCCGGGATCGAACCTAGATTGTTAGAACCATCGGGTCCCTTTTTTCAATTCTTTATGTCGATGATGCCTTTATTGCTTTTATCAGGTGCGTCCATCACTCCCGTGGGAGTAGCCCCCGAGCCTATGGATGACTGTGAAGTAATCATGCGTAGGCTATAAGTTGTTGAGCCGAACGTCGTAGATTTCTTCGAGTTTCAATTATATTCAGGTACTCCGATGCAGGGGTGCCGAGGACTTTGATGACGTCAGTAGCGACATGGTAACTGTTGCAGCGAAACTGACGCGACGTGACCTAGTGGGCCCACCCCTTGCATGCATAGTCAGTTTGGAAATGACCGGACATTGCATGCTAATCAAAGCGTTTCCTCGATCCTCGCGCGTAGTGGAGGTAATGGGCCTCTGGTTCGTCTCTTCTTGCAACACTTGTTTAACCATATTTTCATCCATTTTCAACAGCGCAAATCTGACTGCCCAATTCCAAAGTGTTTTTACTTTATAAAGAGAACTTAAGGATTAACACGATTGGAAGCCATTATGAGAAGCTACCATGTTGTGAAAGTGGGTGGAGAAGATCACATAAGTGGACAACATTGCTGCATCTGATGTTGTATTCTGAAAAAATTCATGTAACCCATGGCTTCTTGCAGAGTAACTCGATAACATCAACTCTGCAATCTTGACCATTCGATGCAGCCTCTTCTTATCAGAATGCCTCCCTTACCTTCTTCAGTTGGGCCTTCTTATTTGTATCCAGAACATCTTCCTTCTCCTTCTCCCCCTACCAGCATAATACCACAAGACTTTCAATAACAATTTCACTTGATTTTGGCAGAAAACTGACTTGTTGTTCATATCACAAAGTTACAGGACTTTGAAGGACTTCATTATGACTTACGATATTGATTTGAAAGGCAACTAACCTGACTAAACTTTCCCGGAAACTCAAGCAACTATAGAATACAGAACATTGACTAAATGCTTCAGAAACAAGTTAACTGAAGCCCCACAAACATAGATGCAAATTAACTGAAACAGCTGCTCAAAAAATCCTGTAGTCTGGTCATGAATAAAAAGCAGAACTAAAATAATGCATGATTTGACACCACTTCGACTCGCATATTCTACTGTAAACTTTCACAATGCTATCTGTTCTCGAGCTACCAAAAGTTTGTGCAATATAGTTCCATCTGAAGCGGCCTTCCTAACTTGCAACTTTTCACAATGCCTAAATAATCTTATCCATGGTTTGCAAATAATTGACAAAGTATAGGGAGGCAATCTAAACTACAAGAAACATTGAATAAAGTTTGGATGCTAGTGAAGAACAATGAACAGCTTGAGGGGGCAAAAAGAAAAAATTAAATTGTAAGAACTATTCCCTGAAGTTTATGTAGGATTATTCGCATAAAGTATAAATGGAAAATAACCATTTTCTTTGACTCATTCGTGCAGCTGAGACATAGCGGTGGTGCAGTCCATAGAAATCAAGCTTGCTTGATGAAAGAAAAAGTGCATCGTAGGAAATTAAATCATCTTTCTAAGTTATTAACATGAACCTTATATTATCCATACAATGCACCATGTAGGACTAAATCCTTTGAAGCCAAGAACTGAATCCCCCTCACAAGAATACTATCCCGCAGAGCTAGAAAATTAACCCCACATACTAACTCATATTCTCAAATAGAAAACTGAATCCACAAGACAGTACGTTTAACAGTTGCAATATTTTTTAAGCCACACAAATCCATGGGTTAGAGACAAATTATTGTGAGGACGTCGGATATCGATTAGAGGGAGGCATCTAAGTGGCGGTGGCCAACTGCTTAACATTCACAATATTTTATAAGCAACACACTACGGGCTGATTTCTACGGGATAACATCTACGCGCAGACGTGGAGCAAGGATAGAGGGATCACGTCGCGGATATCACGGAAGGCAAAATATTTGCACCAGTCAGCTACAACCACGTAATCCCGTAAGACCCTTCCCGTAACAATCAGCCCGTAAGTGTAGCTTATTGCTTTCTAGAGAGAGTCAGCCTCGATGACTATGATGAAAAGAAGCAAATTTAACTGCTGGTACCATCGATTCTGTCAATTGAGATTTGGATCACCTGGTTCAAGCATGGCAGATTGGTGCGGGCGCTCCGTGCACGTCACGGCCGATCGACCTAGCAGCGGCTGCCCGGCCCCCAGCACCTACTCCATCGCGGAGCGGGCATCGAAGGCGGCAGGCCGGCAGCGATCCTCCGATGGTCGTGCGCCCGACATGCCGATCTTTGGAGAGATTGCGTTAGGCGGGAAAGGCGACATGATGGGATTTGGAGGGTGCGATAGCGTCGTGGTGGCATTGGAAGGAGCAGCATCATCTCCATGGATGTCGCCATGCCGTCCATGAGGTGTTAGGCACCGGTGGCATCGAGGAATAGGGTGAGCAGCGCGCCCGAGGCTTGGGCCTATGGCGGCGGCTAAGGCGGAGGCGGCGTGCAACGGCAGAGGGGCGTAAGGGCAGATCCTGGCGGCAGATATCGCAGCGGTAGGGGTGGAGGCGTGGCCGCGTGGGGCGAGGCGCGGCGGCGGTTTGTCTGCGAGTGTGGAGGACGTGGGATGGGGGAGCGGGCCACACGATGGACGCGATGCGGGAGCGACTGGCGGACTGTTTTACCGCTTAGACTACTCATAGTGGGAGTAACTTGGGTAGTAACATAGAGCTACATGCAATGCCAACTAAGCAATTTGATGACATGACACATCATTAATTGAGGAAAGAGAGCATTATGGTAACTAGCTATGTTACCATAACATCACATTTTTCAAGATTAGATGAGTCTACAACCTAATTAATATGGCTTTGCATGACACTACACATATGTTACTTCCCACTATAAAGGTAGTAACATAGAGTAGTAACATGCACATGTTACTACTCTATGTTACTCTCCACTATGACTAGTCTTAGAGCATCTCCAACAAGGCGCTAAAACGGCTGCGCGGCAAAAAAAAAAAAGCTGCTGGTTTGGCGCGGACGGGTGCTCGCGAAGTTTCAGCGAACGCGGTGAAAAAGCGCGCGCTAAAATATTTGCCCCGCGCGCGAGTATGCGCTATTCCGTTCGGGAGAATTGCCGCGTCCGCTGCCGCGCGCTATAAACGCGACAGCGCGAACGCGCCGACGGCCTGAACTTTCCACGCGCCACTCCTCCTTCTCTCCGCGCCGCTCCGTCTCTCTCCCCACCTCTCCCTCTCTCCCGCCGACGCTCCGCCTCTGCGCCGCCGCCCCGCCTCCGGCTACCACGGTGTTCGGGTGCGGCCGAGCGGCCGGTTCGACGCGGAAATCCGCTCCGGCGACGAGCGGATCCGCCTCGGCACGTTTGATACGGCGCACGAGGCGGCGCGGGCGTACGACGTCGTCGCTTGGCGACTCGGCCGCTCCCGCCGGACCATAAACTTCCATGATGTCTGGACGCGGGAGCAGGCGGAGATGCTCGCGCCGCCACCACCGGCCATCACGCGCGAGCGGCAGCGCCGCCAACGGGAGCTGGAGCAGCGGCTCCTCATCGCCGAGCGCGACGAGGCCCTCCGCCTCGAGTGGGCGCGCCGATTCGCGGAAGACGACGCAGCCACGGAAGCCTTCTACGGGCAGAAGGAGGAGGAGAAGGCGGCAGCGAAGGCGAAGAAGAAAGCGAGCCGCGAGAAGCGCCGCACCGAGTCCGCGGCGAGGGCCGAGAAGGCGGCGAGGAAGGAGGAGGAAAAGAAGAACGGCGCAGGGCCGTCCACCATCGTCCTCTCCTCCTCCTCCTCCTCCTCCTTCGAGTGGACTACGACGCCGGTGTCGGAGACGACTCCGAGCACCCACTCCTCGGACTTCGACTAGGAGTCGGAGGACTAGTTTAAATTTGTCAAATTTCGTATTTTCGTCATCTATGTCGCGATGTATCGTTGAACTTTTAATATATTTCATATTTTCGATTAAATTTTCATAGTCTGTTTGATTTATTTTCAAATGAAACGGTCGAATTAGCCGTTCGCGACGCGCCGCGGGCTGCAAAATAGAGCGTGCGGTGGAGGTGCTTTTTTTGCGCGCCAACGCGCGCTGCAAAATGGAGCATCCGGCGGGGGAAAACTCGGTCCGGCGCGCGACATCGGTTACAGCGCGGCGAAACAGAGGTTTAGCGCGCCGGCTTTTTTTTTGCACCTGTTGGAGATGCTCTTAACATGGAAGCATCGTGCACACCGTTGGATATGTTCATTAGCGGCCAGGATCTGTTAGATCACCACCCTCTCTCTCTTTTAATAGTAGTGGTGATGGACAACAGTGATGTCTTTATTTTAAAAGTTCAAATAATATTTCTACGTTTTTAAAAATCTGAAAAAAAATCATGATGTAGTGTGCTCACTGCCGGACCTTCATGGAGGCGACCCCCCCCCCCCCCCCCCACCCCACCCAAGGTTCCCCACTGGTTTTCCCGCAAAAAAAAGGTTCTTTTAGTTTCGGCACCGTAGTTGGATGGTATATGCTTTCAACAATATCTGTTATTGTATTTGTTTTCCTGGACTTTTACATGTTGACGTACGCGATAACATCGATCGATGAAACGCAATTGCCACTACTGCTGCGTTGGTCCCGATTGAGTGGTCAACCGTTGCTTAGATATTTTATTACTGCCTGCTAAATGCACTTTTCAAACTTCTCCATGTCATCTTGTCGTAAACATTGTAACTTGAGCAGTCTCACGGTCCTGAGGTTTTAGGGGCCCGAGGATTGTTTCCAGGCGCTAGTCTGCTGGAATAAGATTTTTTCTTACATTCTTCTTCGCAAATATCCATTGTCTTATAGCAGATATTCGTTGCCAAACAGCAGAAGCAATACCCGTAACCACATGGTCTAAGTTTTCCTTTATGGGAGCATAGTCCTCCAGGTAAATTGATCTTCTCATTATCCACATCTTCCTTTATTTGGCCTAGGGAATAGAGAATTGCATCACTGATCGTATAAAAATCTTTAATTATTGCCGACTAAGAAATAATTCATCAATCAAACAACAAGCAAAACACGATCATCTAGAAAAAATTATTGATGCACGGCCAGAGAAAAAAAAAATTATTGACAACCAGTCCAGGAGCAGCTGAGATCAGAAGAATAGCAATGGAAAGAGCACAAATCATCACAAGTAGGGAAATTGCATAGTATCCTACACTTACATTGTGCATGGGTAGCAAAGTACACGAGAAGAAGCACAGACAATAAGGCTAGTGCATGGGCATTTTTTATGGACTTGGCCATGTGCCGATAGTGAATCCAAACTTGGCTCTCGTGTAGGAGATTGAATGTTTTCAGATCAAAACATCTAGGTTCTTGCTCTCTCCATCCACACAATACACAAATATATAATTAAACGGGATTCCCCTAATACCCAAAATAGGTAGTGTGGAGATAAACATTCAATTACACATGATACTACGCCTACCAAAAATTACTAGCAGTATATTTTTATTTTTATTGTCATTTAAAGTGCACTAGTAAATGTGCACGTGCAACACATGATTAAAATTCTCATAAGCACAAAAATATAAGTATATTTTGTCACAAAATATTACAATGCAACCTCACTTCGAAGCAAACCTGAAAAACAAACAACTAAGCAATTGTAAATTTGTAACACCGTTTATTCTCTCATGAAGGCCCACTTTTTTATATGATCAAGAATATATCATTCTAGATAAAGAAAAGAGATCACAACCGTGCCAAAGAAACAAGGAAAATGGTCAAACTCAAAAACTGAAAGTGTCGGCATACAGCTCGATCGTTGTACAATAGAAGTCTATTTTCTATATGCCTCATCCAAGAGGCTAGTGTTACCAATCCAGCAACGGAAACCGCCAAAATTATTTACACACAAACATTCTTCCATTTCTTTCTTCTAGTTAGGATTTGGGGCCCCTAGTCCCCCCCAGCCCCTGAGACACAGAG
Organism: Lolium rigidum; assembly: GCF_022539505.1. Lineage (NCBI taxonomy): Eukaryota > Viridiplantae > Streptophyta > Magnoliopsida > Poales > Poaceae > Lolium > Lolium rigidum. Next base: position 66 of record NW_025899942.1, on the reverse strand, counting down.
AAGCCTAAGTTTGTAAATCGAGTGGCATGCACTACTTGTTGAATATATAAGCAAATATCCATATGA
>NW_025899941.1:0-37142 GCF_022539505.1 Lolium rigidum | reverse complement strand
CTTCGTGACACGTCTGTAAGCCCCAGGAGTAGGAAAACCCAGAGCGCGCATGTAAGAGGGGTTTATGTGCATGAGGTCACTACAAAGGACCGTGAGGTCGCCTCGCATTCCCAAGCATATGGGTAGGCCAAGCAACGACTCGACACGCCCATGCACACAACACCCACCTCAAAGGCTCACGGTAGGCTTTCCGGGCACGAGTGCTTCACCTTCCTGTGCACTTCACACATACACACACTCGTGCACGAGGATACAAGGGTAGAATACAGACTTGAATATCACAACATGACTATGTATGACACAAAAGATGGAAATAAGGTTCATATATATAGCAACGCTCTAATGAGCAAGATCCAAATGACACTCGAGAGGGAAACATATCCCATCGGTACATCATACATAAGATAGCCAAATAGTACGGGTACGGACAAGATCCAAATTGGACTAAGAGTCCCGAAGATAATCAAGCGGTGTTCCCATAACCAACAAGCCACAGGCTGCTACCTTAGGAACGATCCTGCTACGCAACGAAGTCGTCGTCCGTGAACTCGACAAAGTAGCCTCCAGCGTACTGCTCGTCATCTGTCGTACCTGCTTGTCGAAAAGCGTGTTCCGGAAAAAGAGGAAGAAAAACGAGGGTAAGTACCGTTGGCACGTACTTGCGAGACAAGACCAGCTATGCTTGCTGGTGGGCGGTGTAAACTTCGCCCGGCTATATGTGGAGTTTAGCGGCAGCAAAGCACTATCCAATAGAGACACGCTACAACATCCGTCTAATAGAGAAGGTGAGAGAGCGCATATTCTAGCGGTTCTATACTCTGCTAATCAACAACCCGACCAAATGCGATCCCCCTTAGCCAAGAGGTACTAACAAGGCACTCACACGGTTGACAATTTTATATCCATTCCATTATAATAGGGCTAACTTACTACGCAAGTAATTAGCAAGTTATTAGCGACAACATTAGGTGTAAGTTGTTCTATGATCGAGTTAAACAGCTCCAAGTCGTCCATAACCGCGGACACGGCTTATCGATAAGATTTAACCCTGCAGGGGTGCACCAATGTTACCATACACGCATGCTCGAACCCGCTTAATTACGGCGGAGTCTCACAACAAGACCGTTCCCAAATCAACAAGAATGCCTAGGGGGCCACCCGACTAAGCTACCCGAAACGAAGTTCGGCCGTACTCCGATGCGGACTCAGGGTTTGCGTCGGCGGCTAGGCGTGCGAACCACACGCTTCGCTAAACGTCCCGCGGGGTACAGTACAGAATATAAACACCCGAAGGCAACAGGAAGTAAACACCCGAAGGCAACAGTAAGTAAAGCATGGCATACATGGCATTGGCGAATAAAACCAAGGTTGTGGCCCCCTTTTCAACAGACTTGAGAAATGGTAATGGGTGATGGGGGGTCCCGATAAAACCTCCCACGAGTGGTTAGCGCGCTCAGTCTTAGAAACAGATAACAAGAACTCGGGTCCTAGGGGACATTAGCAAGTCAAAGTTCCGATGCTTTCGCAAAGGGGCTCACAGATGCCTCTGCATATTATAACCCTTAGCAATTTTAGTTGTAGCAAAAGTTATCATCATCATTTTGAAAAGGTAGTACATGTGTCAACATCCCAACAAGATATCCCGAACATTTCGAGATATCAACAGAAAACCCTAAACTCGCCTACGACTCGCAAAGCTGGCAAACAACAAACAATAGGTAGGGCAAGGAGGTGTATCTCGGAGATATAGTTAACGAGTGGATAGGACACGTGACACAACGAGAATCGCAACATAAGGATAGCAATAGATCAAAAGAGCATGTAAAAGTAAAATAGGTGAAGGGGTGGGCTCGCCTGTCAGATCAGAGGTAGAAGCACCGACACGATCCTCCAGAGGGAACTCGTACTCCTGCTCGTACTGCTCTGCGTCGGCGTCTACTCGAGAAGAACCAAATAGCACATACAAGGAAAGTATAGCACAAATCAATACAAGGAAATGCAATGCGCAATATGATGCATGATGGCATGGGAAGATGATATGTGCAAGCCAAATTTAAGTGGGGTGCTCATAATTCACATGAAATGATAACACCCTCACATATACCTTAATTGGTTTTGCAAGTTTTAATTGGATAATTTAGAGATGATGCCAAAGATGCATGAGGATGCAAGATTTGAGTACCTCTCACTTTTCTGATGAAAAAGGATATATCATTTGCAGGATTTTGGATTGTAGAATTGAAATTATGAATTATGCCATATTACTCAATTTAATTCAGATTTTAATTATGTTCAAATTTTATTAATCAAAACCCAAAACTAAGTTCATATTTGAATAGATCATGAAATGCTGATCAAAATGGATATAAAGTTTGTAAAATTTGGAATCCAAAAGTGCAACATTTAATTAGTGGCAAAAATGACAGATTTCAAATTGAGAAGAAAAGGAATTGAATTTGAGTTTGGGAACAGATTTGGACGGGAGAAGTTTTGCACCGGGGTGGAAACTAGACACCAGTGGGCTGCTGTATCAGTTTCGATGTAATACGGGATACAGGCAAAGTAAAGTGTGACGGAAAGTTAACTGGACTTTTGACAGTTGTAACTGAAAAACAGACAGCGGTGATTTCCTGTAGATGCATTTCTGCACGGATTTTAAAGAGGTGACAGCGACCAATCTCTGCGTCTATTTGGAAAAAGAAAACCTCCATGGTGTAGCTGGATGTGGGGAGCATCTAGTGGTACTACTGGCTCGTCCTACCGTGACATGGAACGCAGGAGAAACTCGTCGGAGAAACGGAGCGACGAAACAGCGTCGCGAACTGTCACTGAAAACAGAAAAACGTGACAGATTAACTGAAGAAAAACCTGGACGTTCTTCAACAGATGTGAGACAGACATGCGCTGAACAACTTCGTTCTTTGGGACCTGGATCGGGACAAGTACCAGTGTGCTAAACGTTTTGATTTGTTTTGGAAACGAGACTCAAACTATGTGAAGTATGCATGTACGTTAACTGAACCTACAGAAACAGCGCTGGCGTTAACTGAAGAAAAACTCCAGACTTTCGTTCGCAACGGCCACAGCAGCGCGACGGCTGATCATTCTGACTCGCGTTCGAGATGATCAAGAGGACAGGGAAAAGCTGGAGCGGGGCGACTGCTCACCGGGAGGCTGCCGGAAGAAACGAGGCGGCTCGGGGACGGACGGAGACGAGGTGACGGCGACGGACTCCGGGAAGAAGACTCGACGACGGGTTCGTTTGTGGCAGAACTTGGCGTTCCCCGCACCGTGAAGTGGCTCAGGATGAAGACGGTGGCGCGGTGATTCGATTCCCGGGCTCAGGTGAGCTCGAGGCAGGCCATGGCGATCGGTAGTCGACAGCAGCGGCGGCGGTGTCCCTCACGCTGCTCACAGGGAGGTGGAGAAAGTGGGGAAGGAGATGGTGCGGCGCGGGCGAGGATAAAAGGAAGCTAGGGTTGAGGGCCAGGTCCTTGGCGTCTTAAGGAAAAAGAAGGCAGGTGGCAAGCATCGGGGAGAGAGGAGAAGGATCATGTGGTGCTCCTTCGGTTCGTACAGCGAAGAAGATGACGTACAGGACCTCCCCTCCATACGTTACAGGGAAAAGAAATGGGCTGGGCTAAGGAAAAGACTAGGTGGTGGTTTGGTCCGGTTAGGTTAGTTGGACTAGGTTAGCTTTTCCTTTTTATTTCTTTTTATCTTTCTTTGCTTCCAAAAAAAAAACCTCTCAGATTTTTATTAGAACCATTTTTAAAAACAAAACTGAATGTGAGAAGGGGTAGAGAGAGATTGGTAAAATAATTTGTGTGCCATAATGTTTTATATGTAACCAAAACAAATGTTGGGTTGATTAATTATAAAATAGAAGATATAGGAGGGGGGGGTTGAATAATAACCCATAAGAATAGAAATTTTGGCATGACCTCTAAAAGAGGAAGGTCAAGTGGTAGGAAAAAGGTTTAGGCTTTAGCTTTTCTTGGAACATCACAAGAGTGTGGTGAACCAAGAGAGAGAGAGGGAGAGAAAAACACAAGCAAACAAGAACAAAGCCAAATGCCAAATGCAATTTAGTAAAACCAAAGTGGTGATATGCATGAATGCAACATGATGAGATGATGACAATGCAAGAAAGGTAAAAGGGATCTAGGTATTACTCTTGGGATGTTACAAACGCCCCCCCTTGAAGGAATCGCGCCCCGAGATTCTCGGGAAGAAGAGAAGAAGGACGGGTACTCGGAACGGAGTTGATCTTCCCGCTCCCAAGTTGCTTCTTTATCGGAATGGTGCGACCACTGCACCTTGAGGAACTTGACGAGTTGTTGCGAGTTCGACGTTCGGCTTCATCAAGAATCCGAACGGGATGCTCTTTGTAGGAGAGGTCTTCTTGGAGGTCAATGGACTCGTGATCAAGCTGCACGGCCCGGATCTTTGAAGCACTTCTTGAGCTGTGACACGTGGAAGACATCGTGCACTTTGGAGAGCTTCTCAGGGAGTTCAAGGAGGTAAGCGACTTCACCACGCTTTGCTAGAACTTTGAAAGGACCAATGTATCTTGGCGCTAGCTTGCCTTTGATACCGAAGCGATGAGTGCCCCTCATAGGAGTAACACGAAGGTAGGCTTGATCACCAGGATGATATAACATATCACGGTGCTTGCTATCATAATAGCTTTTACGCCGAGATTGTGCTATCTTCGATTGTCACGAATGATTCGCACCTTTTCTTCGACCTCGTTGATGACATCGGGGCCAAAGATTTGCCTTTCACCGGTTTCGGACCGGTTCAGAGGTGTTACGCATTTGCGACCATAGAGAGCTTCGAAGGGTGCCATGCCCAAGGCTGGCTTGATAGGCTGTTGTTGTAAGAGAACTCGGCGAATGGAAGGCATTCTTCCCATTTCATGCCGAAGGAGATAACACGGGCACGGAGCATGTCCTCGAGAATCCGATTGACTCTTTCGACTTGCCCACTCGTTTGAGGATGGTAAGGCTGTCTTGAAGAGCAGATTAGTTCCCATAGCTTTACGAAAGCTTGCCCAAAACTTGGAAGTGAAGATACTTCCGCGATCGGAGCTTATTTCCAAGGGAACACCATGAAGAGAAACAATCTTTGCGGTGTAGAGCTCAGCCAAGCGACTAGCGAGATATTGTTTCTTTGACGAGAAGGAAGTGAGCAACCTTGGAAAGACGGTCGATCACCACGAAGATAGCATCATTGCCTTTGCGAGACTTTGGAAAACCGGTTATAAAGTCCATCTCAATCTTATCCCATTTCCACTCGGGAATTTTCGGGGGTTGGAGGACACCGGCGGGTCTACGATGTTACGCTTTGACACGGCGACGGACATCACATTCGAGACATAGCGAGCAACATCCCTTTTCATCCTAGTCCACCAATAGGTAGACTTGATATCGAGATACATCTTTGTGCTGCCGGGATGGATAGAAAGAGGAGTGTCGTGAGCTTCTTTGAGAATGAGGTTTCTCGAGTCCGGATCATTCGGAACAACAAAACGACCTTGGAAGAAGAGAGTTCCTTGATCGTCGAGAGAGAAAGACTTGTACTTGGGCTTGTGCATATTCTCTTTGATATTCTTCTTTGCAAATATCTGCATAGCTGTCCTTTTCGGATCTTATCTTCAAGAGTTTGCGTGATCACCAAGTTTGCAAGGTAGCCTTGGGGAACAAGCTCAAGATTCAATTTCCTGAATTCTTCATAAAGAGCGAGGTTGACTTTCTTGAATCATGAGGTTGTTGCAATAGGACTTGCGACTAAGGGCGTCGGCCATGACATTAGCTTTGCACGGAGTGTAGGCGATAGACGAGATCAAAGTCCTTGATGGTTTCCATCCATCTCGTTTGACGGAGGTTCAAGTTGGGTTGTGTGAAGATGTATTTGAGACTCTTGTGGTCGGTGAAGATCTCACATTTGTTGCCCAACAAGTATTGGCGCCATGTTATTAAAGCATGTAACACGGTGCAAGCTCAAGATCATGTGTGGGATAGTTGAGTTCATGCTTTTTCAAGCGACGAGAAGCATACGCCACAACTTGACGTTCTTGCATGAGGACGGCACCTAGACCATGAAGAGAGGCATCACGAGAATATCCGGAAAGGTTTAGAAGTATACGGAAGAACAAGGACAGGTGTGGAAGTGAGCTTACGCTGAGGAGATCAAAGCTTTCTTGGCATTGAGGAGACCAAAGGAACTTCTTGTCTTTCTTCGGGAGATCGGTAAGAGGCTTGGCGATCTTGGAGAAATTCTCAACAAAGCGGCGGCGGTAACTTGCCAAGCCGAGGAAACTTCTCACTTGCTTGACATTCTTCGGAGGAAGCCATTCAACGATCGCCTTGACGGTTTCGGGATTGACGGCAATGCCTTTTCCCGAAATGACATGGCCAAGATAGACGACTTGAGGAAGCCAAAATTCACACTTGGAGAACTTGGCATAGAGACGGTGTTCACGAAGCTTCATGAGGATGAGGCGAAGATGCTCTTCATGCTCCTCATTGGACTTGGAGTAGACAAGGATATCATCGAGATAGACTACCACAAACTTGTCGAGGTACTCCATGAAAATGTAGTTCATCAACCGAGAGAAAGTGGCCGGAGCATTAGTGAGGCCAAAGGACATGACGGTGTATTCGTAGAGACCATAACGAGTTTTGAAGGCTGTCTTGGGTACATCCTCCTTGCGGATTTTGATTTGGTGATAACCACTTCTCAAATCCATCTTAGAGAACACCGTTGCACCCGCAAGCTGATCAAAGAGCTCATTGATGCGAGGAAGAGGATATGTATTCTTGATCGTTTTCTCATTGAGAGGGCGGTAGTCAACCACCAATCGATCAGTTTTATCCTTTTTCTTCACGAAGATGGTAGGACATCCCCATGGAGAAGTGCTTGGCTGAATGAAACCAAGTTTTTGCAACTCGTCAAGCTGCTTCTTGAGTTCAGCCAACTCATTGGGACCCATTTTGTATGGCCGCTTTGAGATAGGAGCTGTTCCAGGCTCTAGTTCAATGACGAACTCAACAGCCCTGTCAGGTGGCATACACGGAAGTTCTTCGGGAAAGACATCGGGAAAGTCGCAAACCACCGGTATAGACTCAAGCTCCGGAAGAGAACTAGGATTCAAAGCAAAGAGCTGAACGGAAGGTGTTTGAGAAGGTGTATAGGTCAAGGTTCTGATCGAAGTAGGAAGAGAAGCTGAATGCTCGGCGCAATCAATGACAACTTTGTTGGCCTTCAACCAATCCATGCCAAGGATGACATTAATGCCAGAAGTTCTACAAGGACTATCAAGGATGCGAGAAAGATATGGTTTCCAATTTGAATTTGGTTACCATGGCTTATCTTCGAAGATATCATTTGTCCTCGGGAGAGTGAACCAAGAGATTTGATGGTAATATCTCCATAGGAAACTCGTTGCTTTGAGCAAAACTATCGGACACAAAAGATAGAGAAGCTCCTGTATCGAACGAGTACTTTTGCAGGAATAGAGTTAACAAGCAAGGTACCAAGCACGACGTCGGTAGCTTGTTCAGCTTGCTCAACGTTGAGGTTGTTGACGCGAACAGCCCTCGGACCTTGCCTATTGTTGTTGTTGAAGGCACGGCCCGGAGCTGGTGCACGAACCATCGCATTTGTCGAAGTAGAGCGAGGCGGTGGTGGAGGTAGCTTCTGAGGGCAGAAGGTGGAGATGTGCGCTGCCTGACCACACTTGTAGCACGTGGGGTCGGCACGTGGACCCATCGGCCTTGGTCCACCATATGCAGGCCTTGGCGGAGCTTGGTAGGTCCTCTGCTGTAGCTGTGGGGTGGGAGGGCGGGGAGCATACCCGGCGTGTGCTTGCGCGGGGAGCATACCCGGCTTGTGTAGCTTGTCCTGGCGGTGCGGGATAAGGAACCCACAACCTTGCGCTTCGAGGCGGCGGCGAAGAAGGAGCACCAACCTCTCGAGTATGCTTGCGTGACTCCTCGAACGCAAGCCTACCCGACTCTTCCTTGACAGCGGTGTTGACAAGCTTGTCGAAAGTTTCCGCCGCGACATGAGTGAGCGCGTACTTGAGTGCCGGCTTGAGGCCATTACGGAACCTCTTCTGCTTCTTGGCATCAGTGGACACTTCTTCACCACCATAGCGAGCTAGCTTGGAGAACTCGATGCTATACGCCATCACGTCTTTGTTGCCCTGAACAAGACTGAGGAATTTCTCCTTCATCCTGTCCATTAGCCCTTCAGGAATGTGGTGGCTCCTGAAAGCTTCCCGGAACTCTTCCCATGTGACATCAGGCGCATTGGCGGGACGCATCTCGAGAAAGTTCTCCCACCATGCGGCGGACCCTCCTGTCAGTAGGTGAGTCGCAAACCGCACCTTGTCTTCTGGGGCGACTCCCGCTGTGTTGAGCATGCGGTTGACATCGCGCACCCAATCATATGCATCCAGCGGTTCAGGCGTAGAGTCGAACGATCGCGGGTTCAAGCTGCAAGAAGTCCCGGATCATCACTCGGCCATTGCCTTGACGAGCTTGGTCGAAGTTGTGCTTGGGTTTGCTTGCATCGACCCAACGGTTGAGTCATTTGCAACGGGGCTGGTCCCAGCGGAGGAGGTGGCGGAGGTCTAACCATCTCGTTGAGGGAAAACATTAAGACGGTTGAAACAACAGATAAGAACAAAGCTTAGAACAAGGATTTAAGACCAGATAACTCATCGATCCATAGAATTCATCAAGGTACACCATACAAGGTTCAAGTACACATGAGATCCATACGACCGCAAACAAGGATAGAAAAAACTAAAACATCCACTTGACACGCAGGACCGTGGAGTATACGGTAGTTCCATGAGGATAACGAAAAGGAAGCAGGCTCCGGAACAAAGAAGTGGTCGAGATAGCATCGGATCAAAGGAGAATAACATGTTAGTATGAAAATACCAACATGTCAAAGGAACAGATTATATGTGGAGATTGACAAAGGATGATAATGAAGCAACCATAGTACAGAAAAAATTTTCAAAACACTTTTCCCTATGGCACTATGGTTTCCCACAAACACGTCCAAGCCTAGATGAAACAAGATAAGAATAGAGTAAAACCGTTGCACGTCCTTACCAGAGGGAGGGTGGGTGGGGTAAGAAATAAAAGCGAGAATTCCTACTCTCGCGCACAATTTTCCTATGTAGCTACTAAAATATGAGTTTCTAGACACAACTTCGTCCGCTGCAAAGGGGCTCCTAAAGGCGATCCTGCTCGATACCAAGTCCGTAAGCCCCGGGAGTAGGAAAACCCGGAGCGCGCAGGTAAGAGGGGTTTATGTGCATGAGGTCACTACAAAGGACCGTGAGGTCGCCTCGCATTCCCAAGCATATGGGTAGGCCAAGCAACGGCTCGACACGCCCATGCACACAACACCCACCTCAAAGGCTCACGGTAGGCTTTCCGGGCACGAGTGCTTCACCTTCTGTGCACTTCACACATACACACATCGTGCACGGGATACAAGGGTAGAATACGGCTTGAATATCACAACATGACTATGTATGACACAAAAGATGGAAATAAGGTTCATATATATAGCAACGCTCTAATGAGCAAGATCCAAATGACACTCAATAGGGAAACATATCCCATCGGTACATCATACATAAGATAGCCAAATAGTACGGGTACGAGACAAGAACCAAATGGGACTAAGAGTCCCGAAGATAATCAAGCGGTGTTCCCATAACCAACAAGCCACGAGTGCTGCTGCCTTAGGAACGATCACGCTACGCAACGAAGTCGTCGTCCAGTGAACTCGACAAAGTAGCCTCCAGCGTCTTGCTCATCATCCGTCGTACCTGTTTGTCGAAAAGCGTGTTCGGAAAAGAGGAAGAAAAACGAGGGTAAGTACCGTTGGCACGTACTTGCGAGACAAGACCGGCTATGCTCGTCGGTGGGCGGTGTAAACTTCGCCGGCTATATGTGGAGTTTAGCGGCGGCAAAGCACTAACCAATAGAGACACGCTACAACATCCGTCTAATAGAGAAGGTGAGAGAGCGCATATTCTAGCGAGTTCTATACTCTGCAATCAACAACCCGGCCAAATGCGATCCCCTTAGCCAAGAGGTACTAACAAGGCACTCACACGAGTTGACAATTTTATATCCATTCCATTATAATAGGGCTAACTTACTACGCAAGTAATTAGCAAGTTATTAGCGACAACATTAGGTGTAAGTTGTTCTATGATCGAGTTAAACGGCTCCAAGTCGTCCATAACCGCGGACACGGCTTATCGATAAGATTTAACCCTGCGGGGGTGCACCAATGTTACCATACACGCATGCTCGAACCCGCTTAATTACGGCGGAGTCTCACAACAAGACCGTTCCCAAATCAACAAGAATGCCTAGGGGGCCACCCGACTAAGCTACCCGAAACGAAGTTCGGCCGTACTCCGATGCGGACTCAGGGTTTGCGACGGCGGCTAGGCGTGCGAACCACACGCTTTCGCTAAACGTCCCGCGGGGTACAATACATGAATAAACACCCGAAGGCAACAGTATTAAACACCCGAAGGCAACAGTAATAATCACCCGAAGGCAACAGTATTAAAGCATGGCATACATGGCATAGGCAAATAAAACCAAGGTTGTGGCCCCTTTTCAACGAGACTTGAGAAATGGTAATGGGTGATGGGGGTCCCGATAAATCCTCCCACGAGTGGTTAGCGCGCTCGGTCTTAGAAACGAGATAACAAGAACTCGGGTCCTAGGGGACATTAGCAAGTCAAAGTTCCGATGCTTTCGCAAAGGGGCTCACAGATGCCTCTGCATATTATATCCCTTAGCAATTTTAAGTTGTAGCAAAAGTTATCATCATCATTTTGAAAAAGGTAGTACATGTGTCAACATCCCAACAAGATATCCCGAACATTTCGAGATATCAACAAAAACCCTAAACTCGCCTACGACTCGCAAGGCGGCAAACAACAAACAATAGGTAGGGCGAGGAGGTGTATCTCGGAGATATAGGTAACGGGTGGATAGGACACGTGACACAACAGAATCACAACATAAGGATAGCAGTAGATCAAAAGAGCATGTAAATGTAAAATAGGTGAAGGGGTGGGCTCGCCTGTCAGATCAGAGGTAGAAACACCAACACGATCCTCTAGAGGGAACTCGTACTCCTGCTCGTACTGCTCTGCGTCGGCGTCTACTCGAGAAGAACCAAATAGCACATACAAGGGAAGTAAAGGCACAAATCAATACAAGGATATGCAATGCGCAATATGATGCATGATGGCATGGCAAGATGATATGTGCAAGGCAAAATTAAGTGGGGTGCTCATAATTCACATGAAACGATAAACACCCTCACATATCATTTAGTTATTATTGCAATTTTAATTTGGACAATTCAGAGATGATGCCAATGATGCATGATAATGCTAGATTTGAATTCCTCTCACTTTTGTGATGACAAATGGATATATCATTTGCAGAATTTGGAGTTATAGAATTAAAGATATGAATTATGCAACATTTAGCAATTAAATTCAGATTTGAAAAGTGACCAAAATTTTAGTTGTTCAAAAGTTGAAACAAGTTTTATATGCATGTAGCTTATATTTTTCTAATGCTCAAGGATATCAAGTTTGTATGAATTGAAGCTTTCAAAGATGGTTTTTAAATCAAAACAAAAAGGTGCTGTGAGCAAAAACCAATGAAACAGTAAAAGGAGAGAGAATTGAGTTCGGGAACTCAGAATTCTGGCCAGGAAAGGTTAGTGCACTGGCCATGAAATTTGAAACCAGATGGGCTGCTGTATTAGCTTGCAATGTAATACGAGATACAGGCAAAGTAAAGCTGTGACGGATTTTGATTTGATACTAGACTTCTGACAAGGTGTAACTCGACAGTTAACAGACGAGCAATGATTTCCTGTACATGCATTTCTACACCAGATGTGAAAACAGACATGAAAAAGAACAGCCTTTCAGCCGGACCTACGAATTGAAATTGTGATGCGCCGGTTATCACATGGTGCAGGACCATGGATGTGTGTGGAGCATCTAGTGGTACTGACAGACACAGATACACGTGACAAGGTATATTACAGGATACTGCGATCTGAACTTTAAACTGACGGAAACGACAGTGTCAACTGAACTTTAGCTGAAAGTGTCGCTGGTGTTAACTGAAGTAAAGCTTCGGCCTCCTGTTCAACGGACGTGAGACAGAAATGCGATGAACTGCTTCGTTGCTGGGACCTGGCATCGGCCCAGTGGCAGTGAGCGAAACGGTGTTGAGCTGCAGTGTGGAGGCGCGCGTCGAACCCAGCCAAAGAAAACATCTAGCGTACACGAGGACGACAGGAAGAACTCGCCAGAAGCATGGCCGCGGTGGTGACGTTCAGCGGCGGTTCCGATCGATGATTTAATGGTAGAAAACTGAGCTGCGAGGAGGGAAAAGGGGTAGCGTGCTCACAGGGGTGCTGCCGGACGAAAGAATAGACTCGAGGACGAACGGGAGCGAGGCGGCGGCGACGGACTCCGGGAAGAAGGCGCGGTGGCGAGGATGATTTCGAGCAATTCTTGGCGTCCCCCACTCCGTGAAGTAGACGAGGGCGACGACGAAGACGCGGCGGTTCTTTTTCACCGCTCAGGTGAGCTCGAGGACGGTCATGGCGATGGCGGCGGTCGACGGGAGCTTCGGTCAAAACCCTCTCTGTTTACTTGTGTTTACTTGCAGAGGAGTGGCCAGAAAACAGATGGAGGCGGAGGAGAGGGAGGAAAAGGAGCTAGGGCTCGGGCCGGACTTGTGGCATATTAGGAAGGAAGAAGGCAGGTGGCAAGCATCGGTGAAAGGGAGGGGATCATGCGGTGCTCGACCTGTTCGTACAGGGAGGAAGATGACGTACAGGAGCTGCGTCTCCAAAGTTACACCTGGGCTCGGGCTGGGCCAAAGGAAAAAGGCTGCCGGCTGGGTTTAGTTAGATGGGTTGGGTTAGCTTTAGGTTTTTCTTTTTTAATTTTCTGTTTTTATTTTATTTTCTCCTTTTCTGTTTTATAACCCATTTGAAGTTGCAAACTTTTATGAAATTTTGAGATGCGAATATTTTGAAGTTGAACTGCATTTTGAATTCAGGGAAGACCTCAAGCATTGTATACCAACATGGTAGGCTTGAAGAAATAAAAGAAGAAAAGAATTAGAGGAAGCCATTGAAATTTTAATAGAAGCCAAATATTTGGTATTCAAAATATTTGATAAACCTTATGTAGGTCAACCATTTGAGAAAGGATAAAACCCAACTCAAGATCATATTAATAGCACTGATAAAATAGAATAAGAGAGGTAGGTTTAACAACCATAATAGAATTTTGGCATGACCTATTTAAAATATAGATCAAGTAGAGGGATAGGTTTGGCTTGTTAGCTTTTCTTGGAACATCACAAGAGTGTGGTGAACCAAGAGAGAGAGAGGGAGAGAAAAACACAAGCAAACAAGAACAAAGCCAAATGCCAAATGCAATTTTATAAAAGCCAAAAGGTGGTGATATGCATGAATGCAACATGATGGTATGACAACAATGCAACAAAAGGTAAAAAGGATCTATGTATTACTCTTGGGATGTTACAGCGAAGAGGCGGCGTCAGGAGGTCGAAGGGGCGCCGACACTATAGGAGGGCGCGGGCCCCCCCTTGGCCGCGCCGGCCTAGGGTTTGGTGGGCCTGTGCCCCCTCTCTGGCGGTTCTCGGGTGTTCTGGATGCTTCCGGGCAAAATAGGAACACGGGCGTTGATTTCGTCCAATTCGAGAATATTTCGTTACTAGGATTTACGAAACCAAAAACAGCAGAAAACGAGAAGCGGCACTTCGGCATCTTATTAATAGGTTAGTTCCAGAAAATGCACGAATATGACATAAAATGTGCATATAACATGTAGATATCATCAATAATATGGCATGGAACATAAGAAATTATCGATACGTCGGAGACGTATCAGCATCCCCAAGCTTAGTTCCTGCTCGTCCGAGCGGAGTAAACGATAACAAAGATAATTTACGGAGTGACATGCCATCATAACCTTGATCATACTATTGTAAGCATATGTAATGAATGCAGCGATCAAAACAATGGTAATGACATGAGTAAACAAATTAATCATAAAGCAAGGACTTTTCATGAATAGTACTTTCAAAACAAGCATCAATAAGTCTTGCATAAGAGTTAACTCATAAAGCAATAAATTCATAGTAAAGGTATTGAAGCAACACAAAGGAAGATCAAGTTTCAGCGGTTGCTTTCAACTTATAACATGTATATCTCATGGATATTGTCAATGTAAAGTAATATAACAAGTGCAATATGCAAGTATGTATGAATCAATGCACAATTCACACAAGTGTTTGCTTCTTGAGGTGGAGAGAAATAGGTGAACTGACTCAACAATAAAAGTAAAAGAATGGTCCTTCAAAGAGGAAAGCATCGATTGCTATATTTGTGATAGAGCTTTGGTTTTGAAAACATAAAGAGAGCATAAAAGTAAAATTTTGAGAGGTGTTTGTTGTTGTCAACGAATGGTAGTGGGCACTCTAACTACCTTATCAACCAGACTTTCAAGAGCGGCTCCCATGAAGGACGTTATCTCTACCGGCAAGGTAGATCATCCCTCTTCTCTTTTGTTTACACATGTATTTTAGTTTAGTTTTTCTTTATTTATGGATGACACTCCTCCCAACCTTTTGCTTACACAAGCCATGGCTAACCGAATCCTCGGGTGCCTTCCAACAATCACATACCATGAAGGAGTGTCTATTTGCAAAATTAAGTTGCTTACTGATGAATCAGAGCAAAACATGTGAAGAGAATTATTAATGCAAGTTAATTAATCGGGGCTGGGAACCCCATTGCCAGCTCTTTTTGCAAAATTATTGGATAAGCGGATGTAGCCACTAGTCCATTGTGAAAGTCTGTCAGAAGTAAATGACAAGATCGAAAGATAAACACCACATACTTCCTCATGAGCTATAAAACATTGACACAAATCAGAGGTAATAAATTTTGAATTGTTTAAAGGTAGCACTCAAGCAATTTACTTTGGAATGGCGGAGAAATACCGTGTAGTAGGTAGGTATGGTGGACACAAATGGCATAGTGGTTGGCTCAAGGATTTTGGATGCATGAGAAGTATTCCCTCTCGATACAAGGCTTATGCTAGCAAGGTTATTTGAAACAAACACAAGGATGAACTGGTGCAGCAAAACTCACATAAAAGACATATTGTAAACATAATAAGACTCTACACCGTCTTCCTTGTTGTTCAAACTCTTTACTAGAAATTATCTAGACCTTAGAGAGACCAATTATGCAAACCAAATTTTAGCAAGCTCTATGTATTTCTTCATTAATGGGTGCAAAGTATATGATGCAAGAGCTTAAACATGAGCACAACAATTGCCAAGAATCAAATTATCCAAGACATTCTACCAATTACTACATGTAGCATTTTCCGATTCCAACCATATAACAATTAACGAAGCAGTTTCAACCTTCGCCATGAACATTAAAAGCTAAGAACACATGTGTTCATATGAACCAGAGGAGCGTGTCTCTCTCCCACACAAGCTTGGATTTATTCATAGAATTAAAATAACAAAACAAAAACAAAAATAAAAGCACAAAGACGCTCCAAGTAAAGTACATAAGATGTGACCGAATAAAAATATAGTTTCAAGGGAGGAAACCTGATAAGTTGTCGATGAAGAAGGGGATGCCTTGGGCATCCCCAAGCTTAGATGCTTGAGTCTTCTTGAAATATGCGGGGATAAACCACGGGGCATCCCCAAGCTTAGACTCTTCACTCTTCTTGATCATAGTATATCATCCTCCTCTCTTGACCCTTGAAAACTTCCTCCACACCAAACTCGAAACAACTCATTAGAGGGTTAGTGCACAATAAAAATTAACATGTTCAGAGGTGACACAATCATTCTTAACACTTCGGACATTGCATAAAGCTACTTGGACATTAATGGAACAAAGAAATTCATCCACCATAGCAAAAGAGGCAATGCGAAATAAAAGGCAGAATCTGTCAAAACGAAACGATCCGTAAAGATGGATTTTATTGAGGCACCAGACTTGCTCAAATGAAAATGCCCAAATTGAATGAAAGTTGCGTACATATCCGAGGATCACGCACGTAAACTGGCATATTTTTACGAGCTACCTACGGAGAGGCAGGTCGAAATTCGTGACAGACAAAGAAATGCATTGCTGCGCGAGCAATCCAAATCTAGTATCAACCTTTCTATCAAAGACTTTACTTGGCACAACAATGCAATAAAATAAGATAAGGAGAGGTTGCTACGGTAGTAACAACTTCCAAGACTCAAATATAAAACAAAATTACTTGTAGAAAAATAAACACATGGGTTATCTCCCAAGAAGTTCTTTCTTTATAGCCATTAAGATGGGCTCAGCGGTTTTAATGATGCACTCGCAAGAGATAGTATTTGAAGCAAAAGAGAGCATCAAGAGGCAAATTCAAAACAAATTTAAGTCTAACATGCTTCCTATGCATAGGAATCTTGTAAATAAACAAGTTCATGAAGAGCAAAGTAACAAGCATAGGAAGATAAAACAAGTGTAGCTTCAAAAATTTCAGCACATAGAGAGGCATTTTAGTAACATGAAAATTTCTACAACCATATTTTCCTCTCTCATAATAACTTTCAGTAGCATCATGAGCAAACTCAACAATATAACTATCACATAAAGCATTCTTATCATGAGTCTCATGCATAAAATTATTACTCTCCACATAAGCATAATCAATTTTATTAGTAATAGTGGGAGCAAATTCAACAAAGTAGCTATCATTATTATTCTCATCATCAAATATAGGAGGCATATTGTAATCATAATCAAATTTATCCTCCATAACAGGCGGTACTAAAAGACCAATATCATTATAATCATCATAAATAGGAGGCAAAGTATCATCAAAGTAAATTTTCTCCTCAATGCTTGGGGGACTAAAAAGATCATGCTCATCGAACCAGCTTCCCCAAGCTTAGAACTTTCTATATCATTAGCAACAATGGTGTTCAAAGCGTTCATACTAATATTACTACCAGCATGCAAATAAGATTTCATAGGTTTTTTAATTTTCGCATCAAACCATCCATGTCTTAAATCAGGAAATAGAATAAGAAGCTCATTGGTGTCCATTATGCCTAACTAGTGTAAACAAGAAACAAAAAGATGCAATTGCAGGATCTAAAGGAAATAGCTTCGAGCACACACACAACGGCAACATAAAAGTACTTTTACCTGGGACCGGAGTATGAGTGCCTTTTACCTTTCCTCCCCGGCAACGGCGCCAGAAATTAGCTTGATGTCTACGGGTGCTTCTATTCTTGTAGACAGTGTTGGGCCTCCAAGAGCAGAGGTTTGTAGAACAGCGGCAAGTTTCCCTTAAGTGGATCACCCAAGGTTTATCGATCTCGGGGAGGAAGAGGTCAAAGATATCCCTCTCATGCAACCACTGCAACCACAAAGCAAGAAGTCTCTTGTGTCCCCAACACACCTAATAGGTGCACTAGTTCGGCGAAGAGATAGTGAAATACGGGTGGTATGAATATATATGAGCAATGGCAATGGCACCGAGAAAAGTGCTTTGCCCGGGACGAGTAAACAAGCGGTAGTAACGCGAGCAGTAGTAACGCGATAAAACGGTAAACAAGCGGCGATAGCGATATTTAGGAACAAGGCCTAGGGATTAGACTTTCACTAGTGGACACTCTCAACATTGATCACATAACAGAATAGATAAATGCATACTCTACACTCTCTTGTTGAATGATGAACACATTGCGTAGGATTACACGAACCCTCAATGCCGGAGTTAACAAGCTCGACAATTCGATGTTCATATTTAAATAACCTTAGAGTGCATGAAAGATCAACACGACTAAACCAAGTACTAACATAGCATGCACACTGTCACCTTCACACCATGTAGGAGGAATAGATCACATCAATACTATCATAGCAATAGTTAACTTCACAATCTACAAGAGATCATGATCATAGCATACGCCAAGTACTAACACGGATGCACACACTATCACCATTACACCGTGCAGGAGGAATAAAACTACTTTAATAACATCACTAGAGTAGCACATAGATAAATTGTGATACAAAACACATTGCAATCATAAAGAGATATAAATAAGCACTTCACTATGCCATTCATAACGGTGAATAAGTATTCGTGAAATATAGCCTAAGAGACCCACACGGTGCACACACTTGTCACCTTTACACACGTGGGACAAGGAGTCTCCGGAGATCACATAAGTAAAATCCACTTGACTAGCACAATGACATCTAGATTACAAGCATCATCATATGAATCTCAATCATGTAAGGCAGCTCATGAGATTATTGTATTGAAGTACATAGGAGAGAGATTAACCACATAGCTACGGTACGGCCCCGAGCCTCGATGGAGAACTACTCCCTCCTCATGGGAGACAGCGGCGGTGATGAAGATGGCGGTGGTGTCGATGGAGGAGCCTTCCGGGGAACTTCCCCGTCCGGCGGCGTGCGGGAACAGAGACTCATGTCCCCCAGATCTTGGCTTCGCGATGGCGGCGGCTCTGGAAGGTTTCTCGTACCGTGGCTTTTTTTGTATCGAGGTTTTAGGTCCAGGGGCTTTATATAGGCGAAGAGGCGGCGTCAGGAGGTCGAAGGGGCGCCGACACTATAGGGGGGCGTGGGCCCCCCTTGGCCGCGCCGTCCTAGGGTTTGGTGGGCCTATACCCCCTCTCTGGCGGTTCTCGGGTGTTCTGGATGCTTCCGGGCAAAATAGGAACCTGGGCGTTGATTTCGTCCAATTCCGAGAATATTTCGTTACTAGGATTTTTGAAACCAAAAACAGCAGAAAATAGGAACTGGCACTTCGGATCTTGTTAATAGGTTAGTTCCAGAAAATGCACGAATATGACATAAAATGTGCATATAACATGTAGATATCATCAATAATATGGCATGGAACATAAGAAATTATCGATACGTCGGAGACGTATCAGCATCCCCAAGCTTAGTTCCTGCTCGTCCCGAGCAGGTAAACGATAACAAAGATAATTTCTGGAGTGACATGCCATCATAACCTTGATCATACTATTGTAAGCATATGTAATGAATGCAGCGATCAAAACAATGGTAATGACATGAGTAAACAAATGAATCATAAAGCAAGGACTTTTCATGAATAGTACTTTCAAAACAAGCATCAATAAGTCTTGCATAAGAGTTAACTCATAAAGCAATAAATTCATAGTAAAGGTATTGAAGCAACACAAAGGAAGATCAAGTTTCAGCGGTTGCTTTCAACTTATAACATGTATATCTCATGGATAATTGTCAATGTAAAGTAATATAACAAGTGCAATATGCAAGTATGTAGGAATCAATGCACGGTTCACACAAGTGTTTGCTTCTTGAGGTGGAGAGAAATAGGTGAAGCTGACTCAACAATAAAAGTAAAAGAATGGTCCTTCAAAGAGGAAAGCATCGATTGCTATATTTGTGCTAGAGCTTTGGTTTTGAAAACATAAAGAGAGCATAAAAGTAAAATTTTGAGAGGTGTTTGTTGTTGTCAACGAATGGTAGTGGGCACTCTAACTACCTTATCAACCGGACTTTCAAGAGCGGCTCCCATGAAGGACGTTATCTCTACCGACCAAGGTAGATCATCCCTCTTCTCTTTTGTTTACACATGTATTTTAGTTTAGTTTTCTTTATTTATGGATGACACTCCTCCCAACCTTTTGCTTACACAAGCCATGGCTAACCGAATCCTCGGGTGCCTTCCAACAATCACATACCATGAAGGAGTGTCTATTTGCAAAATTAAGTTGCTTACTGATGAATCAGAGCAAAACATGTGAAGAGAATTATTAATGCAAGTTAATTAATCGGGATGGGAACCCCATTGCCGGCTCTTTTTGCAAAATTATTGGATAAGCGGATGTAGCCACTAGTCCATTGTGAAAGTCACGTCAGAAGTAAATGACAAGATCGAAAGATAAACACCACATACTTCCTCATGAGCTATAAAACATTGACACAAATCAGAGGTAATAAATTTTGAATTGTTTAAAGGTAGCACTCAAGCAATTTACTTTGGAATGGCGGAGAAATACCATGTAGTAGGTAGGTATGGTGGACACAAATGGCATAGTGGTTGGCTCAAGGATTTTGGATGCATGAGAAGTATTCCCTCTCGATACAAGGCTTAGGCTAGCAAGGTTATTTGAAACAAACACAAGGATGAACCGGTGCAGCAAAACTCACATAAAAGACATATTGTAAACATTATAAGACTCTACACCGTCTTCCTTGTTGTTCAAAACTCAATACTAGAAATTATCTAGACCTTAGAGAGACCAATTATGCAAACCAAATTTTAGCAAGCTCTATGTATTTCTTCATTAATGGGTGCAAAGTATATGATGCAAGAGATTAAACATGAGCACAACAATTGCCAAGTATCAAATTATCCAAGACATTCTACCAATTACTACATGTAGCATTTTCCGATTCCAACCATATAACAATTAACGAAGCAGTTTCAACCTTCGCCATGAACATTAAAAGCTAAGAACACATGTGTTCATATGAACCAGAGGAGCGTGTCTCTCTCCCACACAAGCTTGAATTTATTCAGAGAATGAAAATAACAAAACAAAAACAAAAATAAAAGCACAAAGACGCTCCAAGTAAAGTACATAAGATGTGACCGAATAAAAATATAGTTTCAAGGGAGGAAACCTGATAAGTTGTCGATGAAGAAGGGGATGCCTTGGGCATCCCCAAGCTTAGATGCTTGAGTCTTCTTGAAATATGCGGGGATGAACCACGGGGGCATCCCCAAGCTTAGACTCTTCACTCTTCTTGATCATAGTATATCATCCTCCTCTCTTGACCCTTGAAAACTTCCTCCACACCAAACTCGAAACAACTCATTAGAGGGTTAGTGCACAATAAAAATTAACATGTTCAGAGGTGACACAATCATTCTTAACACTTCGGACATTGCATAAAGCTACTTGGACATTAATGGAACAAAGAAATTCATCCACCATAGCAAAAGAGGCAATGCGAAATAAAAGGCAGAATCTGTCAAAACGCAGACGGTCCGTAAAGATGGATTTTATTGAGGCACCAGACTTGCTCAAATGAAAATGCCCAAATTGAATGAAAGTTGCGTACATATCTGAAGATCACGCACGTAAATTGGCATAATTTTCTGAGCTACCTACAGAGAGGCAGGTCGAAATTAGTGACAGCAAAGAAATCTGTTACTGCGCAGCAATCCAAATCTAGTATCAACCTTTCTATCAAAGACTTTACTTGGCACAACAATGCAATAAAATAAGATAAGGAGAGGTTGCTACAGTAGTAACAACTTCCAAGACTCAAATATAAAACAAAATTACTGTAGAAAAATAAACACATGGGTTATCTCCCAAGAAGTTCTTTCTTTATAGCCATTAAGATGGGCTCAGCAGTTTTAATGATGCACTCGCAAGAAATAGTATTTGAAGCAAAAGAGAGCATCAAGAGGCAAATTCAAAACAAATTTAAGTCTAACATGCTTCCTATGCATAGGAATCTTGTAAATAAACAAGTTCATGAAGAGCAAAGTAACAAGCATAGGAAGATAAAACAAGTGTAGCTTCAAAAATTTCAGCACATAGAGAGGCATTTTAGTAACATGAAAATTTCTACAACCATATTTTCCTCTCTCATAATAACTTTCGGTAGCATCATGAGCAAACTCAACAATATAACTATCACATAAAGCATTCTTATCATGAGTCTCATGCATAAAATTATTACTCTCCACATAAGCATAATCAATTTTATTAGTAATAGTGGGAGCAAATTCAACAAAGTAGCTATCATTATTATTCTCATCATCAAATATAGGAGGCATATTGTAATCATAATCAAATTTATCCTCCATAACAGGCGGTACTAAAAGACCAATATCATTATAATCATCATAAATAGGAGGCAAAGTATCATCAAAGTAAATTTTCTCCTCAATGCTTGGGGGACTAAAAAGATCATGCTCATCAAACCAGCTTCCCCAAGCTTAGAACTTTCTATATCATTAGCAACAATGGTGTTCAAAGCGTTCATACTAATATTACTACCGACATGCAAATAAGATTCCATAGGTTTTTTAATTGTCGCATCAAACCATCCATGTCTTAAATCAGGAAATAGAATAAGAAGCTCATTGTTGTCCATTATGCCTAACTAGTGTAAACAAGAAACAAAAAGATGCAATTGCGGGATCTAAAGAAAATAGCTTCGAGCACACACACAACGGCAACATAAAAGTACTTTTACACGGGACCGGAGTATGAGTGCCTTTTACCTTTCCTCCCGGCAACGGCGCCGGAAAATTAGCTTGATGTCTACGGGTGCTTCTATTCTTGTAGACGAGTGTTGGGCCTCCAAGAGCGAGAGGTTTGTAGAACGGCGGCAAGTTTCCCTTAAGTGGATCACCCAAGGTTTATCGATCTCGGGGAGGAAGAGGTCAAAGATATCCCTCTCATGCAACCCTGCAACCACAAAGCAAGAAGTCTCTTGTGTCCCCAACACACCTAATAGGTGCACTAGTTCGGCGAAGAGATAGTGAAATACAGGTGGTATGAATATATATGAGCAGTGGCAATGGCACCAGAAAAGTGCTTTGCCCAGGACAGTAAACAAGCAGTAGTAACGCAGCGGTAGTAACGCGGTAAAACGAGTAAACAAGCGGCGATAGCGATATTTAGGAACAAGGCCTAGGGATTAGACTTTCACTAGTGGACACTCTCAACATTGATCACATAACAGAATAGATAAATGCATACTCTACACTCTCTTGTTGGATGATGAACACATTGCGTAGGATTACACGAACCCTCAATGCCGGAGTTAACAAGCTCCACAATTCAATGTTCATATTTAAATAACCTTAGAGTGCATGAAAGACCAACACGACTAAACCAAGTACTAACATAGCATGCACACTGTCACCTTCACACCATGTAGGAGGAATAGATCACATCAATACTATCATAGCAATAGTTAACTTCACAATCTACAAGAGATCATGATCATAGCATACGCCAAGTACTAACACGGATGCACACACTTTGTCACCATTACACCGTGCGGGAGGAATAAAACTACTTTAATAACATCACTAGAGTAGCACATAGATAAATTGTGATACAAAACACATTGCAATCATAAAGAGATATAAATAAGCACTTCACTATGCCATTCATAACGGTGAATAAGTATTACGTGAAATATAGCCTAAGAGACCCACACGGTGCACACCTTGTCACCTTTACACACGTGGGACAAGGAGTCTCCGGAGATCACATAAGTAAAATCCACTTGACTAGCACAATGACATCTAGATTACAAGCATCATCATATGAATCTCAATCATGTAAGGCAGCTCATGAGATTATTGTATTGAAGTACATAGGAGAGAGATTAACCACATAGCTACCGGTACGGCCCCGAGCCTCGATGGAGAACTACTCCCTCCTCATGGGAGACAGCGGCGGTGATGAAGATGGCGGTGGTGTCGATGGAGGAGCCTTCGGGGGCACTTTCCGTGCCGGCGGCGTGCCGGAACGGAGACTCCTGTCCCCCGGATCTTGGCTTCGCGATGGCGGCGGCTGCGGAAGGTTTCTCGTACCGTGGCTTTTTCGTATCGAGGTTTTAGGTCCGGGGGCTTTATATAGGCGAAGAGGCGGCGTCGGAGAGGTCGAAGGGGCGCCGACACTATAGGGGGCGCGGGCCCCCCTTGGCCGCGCCGGACTAGGGTTTGGTGGGCCTGTGCCCCCTCTACGGCGGTTCTCGGGTGTTCCGGATGCTTCGGGCAAAATAGGAACACTGGGCGTTGATTTCGTCCAATTCGAGAATATTTCGTTACTAGGATTTACGAAACCAAAAACGACGAGAAACGAGAAGCGGCACTTCGGCATCTTGTTAATAGGTTAGTTCCAGAAAATGCACGAATATGACATAAAATGTGCATATAACATGTAGATATCATCAATAATGTGGCATGGAACATAAGAAATTATCAATACGTCGGAGACGTATCACCCGCTACGTCCTTGTAGCCTGACGCCATCTGCGCGAGATCGTTCGCCTCGATATTCTGCGACCTCGGGATCCAGTTGAAGTTTATATACCTAAATTGTGTCATCAGCTCTCGGCATTGTATCCATAATGGGAAGAGAGACTCGCTCTCACATTTGTATTCTTCCGTGAGCTGGGAAATCACCAACTTTGAGTCTCCAAAAAGTTCCATCGCTACGCCCGGCTTCGATAAGCAACTCCATCCCCTTGCGTATTGCTTCATACTCAGCGACATTGTTGGTGCAAGGGGTAGATAGCCTGATGGAGAAGGAATAGGTTGCCCCTCGAGGCGACACGAGTAGAATGCCGATGCCGCAACCATCATCACAAGCCGATCCATCGAAAAACATGGCCCATGCACGTACAGATAATGCTGCTATATCAGTGTTGATTCGTTCAACAATAATATCGGCCAACGCCTGTCCTTTGACTGCTTTCGCAGGTTGATACCGGAGATCAAATTCCGATAATGCAAACATCCACTTACCGAGTCGGCCTTTCAACACAGGAGCCGACAGCATGTGTTTGATGACGTCTGATTTGCATATGATGACAATTTCTGCTGTTAGAAAGATGTGACGAAGCTTGGTGCAGGTAAAAAATAGGCAGAGGCACAACTTCTCGATCTCAGGGTACCTAGTCTCTGCATCCAACATCCTTCTGCTGAGGTAGAAAGCGACTCTTTCCAGACCATCATAGACTTGCACCACCACTGAGGCGATGGAAGTGTCAGCTACTGACAGGTAAATATAGAATGGTCTGTCTTGCTGGGGCGGAACCAACACGGGTGGCTTCGTTAGATATTCTTTAATCTCGTCAAACGCTCGCTATTGCTCTGCCCCCTAGTGAAACTCCTCATCAGCTTTAGTTTTTACCAATCCCATGAACGGCTCGATTCATCCTGACAGGTTAGAGATGAACCTTCTGACGAAGTTGATTTTGCCGATGAGACACTGTAGTTCCTTCTTCGTGGTAGGCGGCTTCATTGTTCGTACTGCCTCCTGACTTTTCAGGCCGATCTCAATTCCGCGTTCATGAACCAAGAAGCCCAAGAATTGACCGGCCGTCACACCAAAGGCACACTTCTTTGGATTCATTCTTAGCCCGAATTTTCTAGTTCGGTCCAGGATGCGTCGGAAATCCTCCAGGTGTCCTTCGAGTGAGACAGACTTGACCACCACGTCATCAATGTAAATCTCCACCAACTTGCCTATCAGATCATGAAAAATGTAATTCATGGCTCGTTGGTACGTTGTGCCGGCATTTTTCAGTCCAAATGTCATGACCACATATTCAACCAAGCCCACCAAACCTGGTACTACGAATGCGATCTTGTGTATATCTTCCGGAGCCATGAAAACTTTGGTTGTAACCGGCATTTCCATCCATGAAACTTAAAACCTTATGACCAGCGGCTGCATTGATCAATGTCTCGGCTACCGGCATATGGGTACTCATCCTTTGGAGTGGCTCTGTTGAGATCCCGAAAATCTATGGCGACACGCTGATGACCCACAAGTATAGGGGGTGTATCGTAGTATCTTCGATAAGTAAGAATGTCGATCCCAACGAGGAGCAGAAGGTGTTGACAGGCAGTTTTGATGAAGGATTCACTTGTAAATGCTCACGAGACAAGTATTCGGGGGGTTTTGATGTAACGGATGAATAAAGTACGAGTAAGTAAAATGCGAGAGAAATAATTGCAGCGAGTGGCCCAATCCTTTTTAGCACAAAGGACAAGCCGGTTTGTTTACTTATAATGACCAAACGTTCTCGAGGACACACGGGATTTTAGTCTAGTGCTTTCGCTACATACGACTGATTAATCTTCATTGTTTTGATAAGTGTTGTGTGGGTGAACCTATGCTAATGTACCGCCCTTCCTAGGACTAATACATACTTGTGATTATACCCCTTGCAAGAATCCGCAACTACAAGAAAGTAATTAAGATAAATCTAACCACGGCCTTAAACTGCGAGATCCTGCGATCCCTGCTGCATCGATATACCAACGGGGGTTTAGGTTTCTGTCACTCCGGCAACCCCGCAATTGGCAAACGAGTACAAGATGCATTCCCCTAGGCCCATAAATGGTGAAGTGTCGTGTAGTCGACGTTCACACGACACCACTAGAAGAATAACACCACAACTTAAATATCATAACATTGAATATTACTCAACCATAGTTCACTACTAACATTTAGACTTCACCCATGTCCTCAAGAACTAAACGAACTACTCACGAGACATCATATGGAACATGATCGAGAGGTGATATGATGATGGATAACAATCTGAACATAAACCTTGGTTCAATGGTTTCACTCAATAGCATCAATAACAAGTAGAAATCGATACGGGAGAGTTTCCCCTATCAAACAATCAAGATCAAACCCAAATTGCTACAGCGGTGACGATGTCCAGCGGTGGAGATGGCGGTGATGATGGTGAAGATGATGATGATGGTGATGGAGATGATGTCCAGCTCGATGGCGGTGACGATAGCGTCGATTTCCCCCTCCGGGAGGAATTTCCCCGGCGGATTCCCGCCCGCCGGAGAGCTCTTTTCTCTCCGGTGTTCTCCGCCCCGCGAGGCGGCCGTAACCCCTCGTGAGGATTCCTCTCGTGGCTTAGGTCTTCGGGACGAAGGGTTTCGCGAAGAAAAGGAGGCGAAAGAGGCTGAGGGGCCCCACACCACATGGTGGCGCGGCCGAGCCATGGGCCGCGCCGCCCTATGGTGTGGGCCCACCTTGGGTCCACTCGGCTCCCCCCTTCGGCTTCCTTCGTCATCCGGAAAAATAGGATTTTTGGTAAAACTTCCTTCCACAGTTGATCTTCCGAAATATTGCATCTCGACGGTGCTTTTTCCAGCGAGAATCCCGGCTCCGGTGCTCGATCTCCAAATAATCATGAAACATGCAAAATAGATGAAAAAACATAAGTATTGTGTCCCAATATGAAATATATCAATGAATAACAACAAATTATTATATAAAATAGTGATGCAAATTGGACGTATCAACTCCCCCAAGCTTAGACTTCGCTTGTCCCCAAGCGAAACTGAACTCAGTAAACAGGACCACATGTTTATGGAGTGAAGAGTCGATAAATAAAATACGGACAAGAAGCATCATATTCATTCACACAAGACATTATAGTAAACAATTTCCTCATATAACTCAGCTTGAAACAAGTATAAGGTAATCACAAATAAAGATGCATAAGAAATCATAATTGGTGATGGCAAACTTTGTTCTTGGTCAGAGAACATTTAACAGATTATACTTATCTATTGAGCAGCGCTCTCATATTAAAGCTTATGGTAAACTTGCATACTCAATCATATTAATCATTGATGACTTTCAAAGCTATATTCATTCAGGGCAAAACTTGTACTAAACAAGAAAGAGTAAAGGCATGATGAAGCAAATCACAATATAGTAGTTTGATCACAACAACTCAAATGCTTGCTTGAGATGGAGGGAAATAGGTTTACTGACTCAACATAAAGTAAAAGACAGGCCCTTCGCGGAGGGAAGCAGGGATTAAATCATGTGCTAGAGCTTTTTCAGTTTTGAAATCATATAAAGAGAATAAAAGTAAAGTTTTGAGAGGTGTTTGTTGTTGTCAACGACTTGTAGCGGGTACTCTAACCCCCTTGCCAAACAGACCTCCAAAGAGCGGATCCCATGAAGGACGTTATCTCTACCGAGCAAGGTAGATCATCCCTCTTCTCTTTTGTTTACACATGTACTTTAGTTTATTTAAGGATGACACTCCCCCAACCTTTGCTTACACAAGCCATGGCTAACCGAATCCTCGGTTGCCTTCCAACAATCTCATACCATGGAGGAGTGTCTATTGCAAAATTAAGTTGCTTACTGATGAATCAGGGCAAAACATGTGAAGAGAATTATTAATGAAAGTTGATTAATTGGGGCTGGGAACCCCGTTGCCAGCTCTTATTGCAAAATTATAGGATAAGTGGATGAAACCACTAGTCCTTTAGTGGAGGCTGCCTAACAAGAGCTGAAAGATAAAACACCACATACTTCCTCATGAGCTATAAAACATTGACACAAATAAGAAGTAATAAGTTTTGAATTATTTAAAGGTAGCACATGAAGTATTTACTTGGAATGGCGAGAAAATACCATGCAGTGGGTAGATATGGTGGACACAAATGGCATAGGTTTGGGTTCAGGTTTGGATGCACGAGAAGTATTCCCTCTCGGTACGAGGTCTTTGGCTAGCAAGGTTAAATAGCAAGCATAGGAGTTGAGGGAAACAAACAAATATACATGTGATAGAAACAATCATGCATCTTACTTGTAAGCACAAACAGTTTTAACTCTAGAATACTAAGCTAAGAACCGATAAGAAAGATAATAATATCTTCTACATTTATTTCCTCTATTCTTCTTAAACTCAAAGTGTTGTTGCTATTGACCATTGCTAAGTTTGCCAAAACCAAATAGATTTACTTAATGCTCCCAAAGTGGTACCAATACTAAAATCAAGATCAATCATATAGTAGAAATTGCAAACTAAAATAAGGTGTGCAATATGTAAATGATAAGACTTCTCATTAATATTCCATAACGATAACTCACACCAAGGGATACATAGACAAACTAAAGGAGAGATACTTCCACACTGCAACCCATCTCATACGATAACTTCCCTACTCATGATATGACACTACTTGATAGTAAAAAGTAAAAGGTAATGATAATGTGATACCGCGGCACTCCCCCAAGCTTGGAACAAACCAAGGGGATGCCAATACTGGTGATGAATTACTCCTTTGGCGATGGTGGTGATGAATTCCCGTCTTCAGACTTCCAAGATAGAGGCTCTCCATCAACAAATGACATCTTGGTCTCGGGAATCCTGAAACTACACTACAAGAAAAGTTCTGATACACAACGTCTCAAAATCGTCCGCTAAGGGGTATTTTTCGTCGCCTATGGGCCTAACCCGACGATATGGGTTCTGTTGTGGAAACTGCGTCAGGCAAAGTCCTACGACGATTTTTTCGGTCCGTCGCGCTTGGGCGCCCTTCCGCCATGGAAAATCGGACCGTTGCCCAAGTGTTTCCGGAGCCCGTTGACCGCCGACGTCATGCAAGCCGACACGTGGCGGACGCCGTTAGCCGGCGGTTAACGGCGTTAACCGCTGAAACCCCGTGGTAGATGGTAGGCCCACACGAGGCCTGCCACGTCTTAAGCGGGCCGGCCCATTAAGTTTGTGGGCCGGGCCAGCTGACTTAGTTTGACCGGTCAACTATATAGCTGGGCTGGTCCATTAGTTACGTGGGCCGGGCCTAACCTCTAAGGTTGACTGGTCAAAACTTTAATGGGCCGGCCCACTAAGCATGTGGGCCGGGCCGAATGCACTCGTTTGACCGGTCAACAGGCAAAAGGGCCGGCCCACAAGACATGTGGGACCCACTTTCCTGTTATCTGGCCGGCCCATTTACAAAGTGGGGTCCACATTAAAGCAACTGGGCCGGCCCAAGAAGTTAGTGGGCCGGCCCAATTAGCATGTGGGTCCCACTTTCCTGCTATCGGGCCGGCCCATTTAGTACGTGGGGTCCACATTAGATCTAATGGGCTGGCCCAACAAGCCAGTGGGCCGGGCCAAAAGCACCGGTGGGTCCCACCACTAGTAGAAAAAGAGGCTTCCGTCCACCCCCATTAGTCCCGGAAATATTCGAACCGCGACTAAAGGGGGCTTTAGTCGCGGTTCGGGAGGCGACCCGCGACTAATGCTCCATCCGCGACGAAAGGGTACCCCTTTAGTCGCGGTTCGGGATGCGGCCGGCGGAAAAACCTTTAGTCGCGGTTGGGGACACCAACCGCGACTAAAGGGCCCCTTTAGTCGCGGTTGGTGTCCCCAACCGCGACTAAAGGTTTTCCGAGTTTTTTTACTCCCACGCACCCGCCCCCCCCCCCCGTGGATCGCCTTTTTTTGGTTTGTAAAATACAAAAGAAAATGATAGAAAATTAAAAAAAAAAATTTGTTTTCAGATTCTTGTATGTTATGCAACCTACTATTCGGAGAAATTAAGAAATTCCGAATTCACCAGGGTTTACCCGGTTAGCCAATTTTTAGATTCTCAAAATTCCAAATGGAAATATAAAAGCAGGAAGATTTTAGTTTTTTCTATAAATTATGGATTTTATATTTTTTAATTTTTTAAAACCTAAAATTAATAATTTCATTCTGCATAAAGATTACTATCATTTTTACCCAATTTTTAGATTTTCAAATTTTTAGATTTTAGGTTTTTTTTTTAAAATATTTAATTAATTAATAAAATTAAAAAAATTACAAATTAAAAAGTTAATGTTTATTTATTTATTCAATATTATTATTACATCATTACTTTTGTTTATTAAAAGAATTATTTGAAATTCAAACAATAAAGAAATGTGACATCGATCAACAAGTTAATAGGATTGATATGATACTACTATCACATACTACTAGTAGGACAGCATAAGTGCTCTTGCTGTCGACAATAAAGAACGTCGTAGGTACGGTTTTCCTTCCTACGGTCAGATCCACGTTCAGAACACCTTGTGCGTCAGATGCTTGGCCGTTGAAATCGCTCAATGTCACATCGGTCTTGATCAGATCCGAGCTAGAGCGTCCCAACCGACGTAGCATGGAGTATGGCATAATGTTGACTGCCGCTCCGGTGTCCACCAGCATCTTGTTGACAGGCTGCCCATTGATGTAACCTCGCAAGTACAGGGCCTTCAGATGCATGTAGCTTTTTTCTCGTGGCTTCTCAAAGATAACCGGCCGTGGGCCGCAGTCAAGTTGTGCCACAGGTGCTTTGTCTAATCCTGGAGCACTAAACTCCGTTGGAAGGATGAACACCATGTTTGTGCCAACCGATGTCTCATCATCGGCTTTCTTTTGTCTGGGGCGCCACTCTTTCCTTTGTGGCCGACCTTCTTCGTCCAGGGTTCGCTGAATTTTAGCGGCCAGATCAGGCCGCGCCTTCCTCAACGTGTGCAGGTATAACCTTTAGGCTTCCTCCAACCCACGTAGTCGCTGAACCCTACGCTTTTGGGAACGGCTGAGCCCATCGGGGCACCACCTTGGCCGATGATACTTGTCTTCTTCATCATCGTCCTCTAGTTCCTCGAGATCTTCTACCCGAGCGGACTCAGCGTGCTTGTTCCGAGGCGGGAGAGGCCCTAGACGTTTGAACACGGACACGTTAGCTGCATCCTTCTTCTTTTGTCTACATTCTGGGCAGTTGCCGATTTTAGGCAATCGGCTCATTCCTGAATCCCAGCAGTGTCTGAAGAAGGGGCAGTCCCAGTGCCTATCCACGTCGTCTTGCTCTCTCGGCTTTTCCTTGGTGTGGCGCTCATATCTTTCCTCGTCGCGATCATGCCGACGGTGTCTCCTGGCGTCCCTAGCCAGACGATCTCTTTCATCATCGTCGTTGTATCGCCGGCGTTGGTCATATTGACCCACATACTTGTTGAGGAGGTGATCAGAGAGAGGTCGCCGATATCTTACGTTCCTCACTTCTCCCTCTCGTGATGTAGCGCTTGCCATCGTGACGGAGCCGATCGCGTGGAGCGGCTTCCTCCGTGTCCTTGCTATGAGAGCAGCTGCCCTCATCTCCGTCCTTACCGGAGTGGTGCCCTGGTCCTACCATGTTGATATTGCACGAGAATCCTGGTTGGCACCCTCCATGGTAAGTGCACTCCACCATGTTAACGGCGGGGAAGGGGTGTGTGTCGACCTTCATGGCGTACTGGCTGAAAATTAGCCGCCCTTGTTCTATCGCCATTTGGACCTGCTGACGCCACACCCTGCAGTCGTTGGTGGCGTGGGTGAACGTGTTATGCCACTTACAGTATGGCTTTCCGTTCAGCTCCTGCACCGTGGGGATCTTGTGGCCTTCGGGTAACTTTAGCTGCTTCTCCTTGAGTAAGAGGTCGAAAATCTGCTCAGCTTTGGTCACGTCGAAGTCAAACCCTTTTGGAGGACCTTGTGGCTTAACCCATTTACGGGACACGGGGCTTGCCCCCGAGTCCATTCAGCCACTGCTACCTCTTGATCTCCCGCAGCACCTTCATCTTCATCCGCCTCAACCGGGACCACCGCACGCTTGAATTTATCCCGGTAAACATCCGGGTGGCGCTGTTCATATGCCGACAGCCTTCGCACCATGTGCGCCGGTGAAGGGTAGTCCGCTTGGGAGGCCACGTCCTTGATCGATGATGAGAGACCCACCACCGCCAACTCGACTGCTTCTTTTTCGGTGACATGAACCGAATAGCATCGGTTCCTAACGGTCCCGAAGCGCCGGACGTATCTCGACACCGTTTCCCCGCGCTTCTGTCGTACTTGTGCTAGATCGGCAATGCCAGCCTCGGAAGCCTCTGAGTGATACTGCACGTGGAACTGCTCTTCCAACTGCTTCCAAGTCCGGATTGAGTCTGGTGGCAGCGATGTGTACCACCCGAAAGCCGATCCTGTGAGGGACCGTGCGAAGAACCTCACGCGCAGCTCGTCTGATGCTGAGATCGTGCCCAGCTGTGCCAAATATCGGCTCACATGCTCGATGGAGCTGGAACCATCTGATCCATTAAACTTAGTGAAATCAGGGAGCCGATATTTGGGTGGTAGCGGGATCAACTCGTACTTGTTGG
This sequence comes from Lolium rigidum, assembly GCF_022539505.1. Taxonomy (NCBI): domain Eukaryota; kingdom Viridiplantae; phylum Streptophyta; class Magnoliopsida; order Poales; family Poaceae; genus Lolium; species Lolium rigidum. The sequence continues at coordinate 4,203 of NW_025899941.1, read as the reverse complement.
GGTACGGCTTGGAATAGCCGATTGTCCTCCTTTTCGGCATCATGCCGAACTGGTCTTTCAGGATTGTACAGATCTGATCCGCGGTGATGGCTGCAGGCGTCGAACTCTGAAGATTCGCCGGGGTGGCATACTTAGCCAGCCATGCTTCCTTTTCCAGCTCGAGCCAACTGCAAGAGCTGAGCTCTGGAGGTTTGTCGGAGTGGCATACTTACCTAGCCACGTCTGCTTCTCAAGATCGGTTCCCGAAGTTCCTCCTGCTGTTCCGGAAGTCCCTGCTGTTGCAGCCTGGTTCGTGAGTGCCCAGTTACTGCAGTCTGGCACGTATGTGCATGTGTATCCGTGAGGGATCTCCTTAGGCGCCTCATGCAAGAACTGGTAGTCACTAGGGTCACCACCGATCTTGTAGACGACGTATGCCGGTGAACTCGGCACTTCCGGTGCTGCCAATGCGAACGGCAGCGGTGGACGGGACCGGAGTGGCATCTCTCCTTGGTGAGTCCCCGCAGCTGGTCCCGACGGAGAATACCGATGGCTCATGATTTCCTGGATCACGCGCGAGCGACACGCTCCAAAGTGTTCACCAGAGCTCTCGGAATGGCGGTGTAGCGAATGAGCCACCATGAAGTTAATCTCCCGACGCAGCGACCTGGTGCGTTCTTCGACGGGGTGGACAGGTCCACTCCATTGAGCGCGCCTTCAGGTGAGAACCCTTTCCACCCGATGCCATGTGAGCGGGTTCCGTGAAAAGAGCCGATGAGGTCGGCTTCGAGGACTGCTTTGATCTCGTCATGCTTCTTCTTGAGCTCGCTCGGTCAGATCCTCGTACTTGACTGGAGTGCCTTCCGCCATCTCAGATGTAGATGGCGATGCGGTTGATGTCGAAGATTGTCCCACCGGGCGTGCCAGAATGTGTTGCGGTCAGAAACCCACCGGCGAGCAGCGACGGGCAACACTGTAGAGCCGGGAGGCTCCCAGGACTGCGGCTGGCCCTGGTCCCTCCGAGCGACGGCCCGCAAAGCCTTCGGCACGCACGTCCGATGCTGATGCAAGGGCGTGCCACCTGACCTATACCTGGTCAGGAAGGTGTTGGATGTGCCTCGCTTAGTTTCCTGCATGGCATACACGTAAACATTAAATACGAGCCTCGATCGGCTCTCAGGTTGTCCCGTGAATCGGCTCAAGGAGCCGATCCACCCATGATGCGTATGAGGTGTACGATCGGATGGTGGTCCTGCTTGATCAAAACAAAGCTAAAACGACCTACTACGATTTAGGGTTTTCACCGCATAATCGGAACATCCTACTCGTGATTGAGCCCGGCGGCCACGCACGGTGATCGTAAACCGACCCTAGACAAGGCCTAAAAACCAACACGAAGTTGATCCTCGGAACATCCTATCTAGGGCTAGCAAACTACACCCTACGCGCCACTGGATCCTTCAACCCGTTTGTAAGGCCTAACTATGCAGATATTAAACTAATCCTTGAAGAACAAGGAGCAATCATAACGGATCGGATCTACAAAATAATGATCAAGCGGGGCGCCGCCCTTACACCCAAGATAGGTGTAAGGGCGGCTAGATGTCTAAGGGTCGCACGACGATAGCATATGATACGATGAACAATGCTAACCCTAAAACACCTATGATAACTACGTTGCTCGCCATCAAAAAGGCTTCAGCACGAGCAACGCATAAACGACGAATAAAGACCAAATCTTAAGTTCCTTGCGTCATCTGAAAATGACTTGAACTCTCTGTTGATTTTTCTCCACTGCGACCCGTCAGCGGGGTGTCTCAGCATCACATCTTTCTTACGGTCCTCTTTGTGCCATCGCAACAACTTGGCATGCTCTTTGTTCTGGAACAAACGTTTCAACCATGGTATTATAGGAGCATACCACATCACCTTCGCAGGAACCCTCTTCCTGGGGTTGGATTCGCCCTCAACATCGCCAGGGTCATCTCGCCTGATCTTATACCTCAATGCACTACATACCGGGCATGCATTCAAATTCTCGTACTCCTTGCGGTAGAGGATGCAGTCATTGATGCATGCATGTATCTTCCGCACCTCTAATCCTAGAGGGCAGACAAACTTCTTTGCTTCGTACGTACTAGAGGGCAATACGTTCTCCCCTGGAAGCATCTTCTTTATTATTTTCAGCAACTTTTCAAATCCCTTGTCAGAAGTACCATTCTCTGCCTTCCATTGTAGCAATTCAAGCGTGGTACCCAGCTTTATCTGGCCATTTTTGCAATTTGGGTACAACAGTTTGTTGTGATCCTCTAACATTTTCTCCAACTTCAACCTCTCCTTTGTACTTCCGCAGTTCATCTTCGCATCAAGAATGGCCCGACCCAAATCATCATCCGGGTCATCAAAAATCGGCTCATCAAAAATGGGCTCTTCTTCAGCTTCGACTTCCCCCATTCTACTATCACCGTCTTCAGTGAATATATGATAGTTGTCACTATCCTCTTCTTCTTTGTTGTCTTCCAATATAACCCCTCTTTCTTCGTGCTTGGTCCAGCAATTATAGCTAGGCATGAAACCGTTCTCCGACAGGTGGACATGAATGATCTTTGAGGTAGAGTAATCCTTCATATTCTTACGGGAACTATGAAACCATTCGATCGCTCGTTTGCCTCAGCCACGTTGAGAAAATAATGCATGCCATTAATGAAGTTGGGATGGCACCGGTCATCGTACATCCATTGTCGACTCATCTGCATTATATATGTATATCAAAAATCATTAATTACACAACCTCAGGATATATGAGTGACCAACTTAATTAATATTCAAGTTCATCACATAAAACTAATTTTTTTATAAAAAAGAAGAGGCTCACCGAGGTGGTACAGTGCCGGCTAGGGGACGACGATGGCGATCAACGGTGGTGAGGACGGGGATGATACTAAAACCTACAAAACATAATATAATTTCAGCTCAATTGCATATAAAAAAATAAAATCCCTAACTTAGGCATTTCATCAAACACCTTGCTAGCACTAGAAAAATAGTACGATTTAAACTAGCAAAGAAATGAGCTAAATTAGAAACGCCGGAAGAAAGGATGATATTGCTAACCCTTGGATAGATGGAGGTCGTTAATCTTGTTTAAATGGTGGAGAAAAAATGAAAATTTGTTGAAGTGTGAGAGGTGCAAAAGTTTTAGAAATGTGAGAGAGATGAGAAAATGAGAATGGATCGGGGGCGGGGGCGGGGGGGGAGTGAACATATGAGGCACCCTTTAGTACCGGTTGCTAACACGAACCGGTACCAAAGGTCCAACCCTAGCCCCACCCTCACCTGCTATTCTGGCCGAAGACCTTTCGTACCGGTTCCTAACACGAACCGGTACGAAAGCCCGTAACGAACCGGTATGAATGCTCCTTGCCCGTCTGAGCGCATGAACCGGTACAAATGCCACCTTTAATACCGGTTCGTAAGGGAACCGGTATTAAAGTCTAGAACGGTTGCCCCTTTTTCTACTAGTGTGGCTGGTGCTCGAGTATAAAAAATCGTGTGCGAAACCGTCTCTTTTCAGAGACAGTTTCTACTTTTACATAATAAATCGTGTGTGAAATTTCACCCTTTTCAACATGGTTTATTAAACCGTATAGGATGTGGAGGCCAATATATCGCTCAGCCATGCATTGTAACTGTTTGTTAAATCGTGTACGACGGGCCATTTCTATTATGTGTGTGTAAAATGCTTGTTCTGTGTACTAGTACTATTTAATTTTGCTAGTAGCTTTAAACCTAGGCCATGCGCTATGGAATTAACTATGGCAAACTAAAGTTGTGTTTTTTGTACTATTGTTGATTAATGAATTAGCGGTACTTCTCACAAAAAATAGTAACGAACTTTTGACTACAACAAAAAATACAAAAATATAGCGCACATGTCTTCCTATGATTTAACTTTGACCAAGGTACTCTAACATAATGTTATGTGCATGCGATGAATTGATATGCAAACATACGATTATATATTGTACCATAGATTGCAAATTCCTGGAATCTCACTCAAAGATTAATCTAAAATTGAATAATCATAGTATGTGTAGATTCTAACTGTCTGGCGATAGCAGGGGACCACTAGTAGAAAAAGAGGCTTCCATACGCCTCCATTAGTCCCCAAAATATTCGAACCGCGACTAAAGGGGTCTTTAGTCGCGGTTCGGGAGGCGACCC
>NW_025899940.1:0-31423 GCF_022539505.1 Lolium rigidum | reverse complement strand
AGGTGTGATCCTAGTTGATAGGTTCAACTTATAATGATGATTCGGTGGATACAAGATGTTGATCACTAGAGCTAGAAGCATCGGCCTCTTTTCCCCTTTTAAATTATCTTAGTCGGGTTTCTCCTCCCTTTTGTTTTACAAGGGAAAACTGGCTTTGCGCAAAATAAGCTCTATATAAAATCTCGTATACCCAATTTGCTAATAGGTTGTATTACGTCTTGGCTGAGTCAGCATGTTACATTTCTACTGCAGACAAAGTCTCTTTGGTAGATGGTGATTTTCTAGTTCGACATCGACGAGTAGGTTGGGATTCCCAGGTGGCAGTCTCGAATATATGGGTTGGGATATCACCGTTATTTTCTTGTCCTCTTAGTCCTTTTGCTATACTGCTATGTCTAGTAGCATAACTCCGCTTTCGTTGGTTGGTGTAATGTCAGGTGAGTGCTTGTAATATTTTGGTTTTTTGCTCTGTTATGAACTTGTATTATCTCTTCGAGTTATAGATTCACTGTTGTGTTACCGATTCTCTCAGCGTAGGCTCTCGAGCTCTAGGTTAGGCTTATGTCAGCCGCAGATCTGGATTTGTCTAGCCCCGATCTGGGGGATCCCACAATAACCATTTCGATCCCCCACACACGTTACTCCCTACTTCTATCTACGTCGTAAATTATCACCTATGGCTTACGTGTCGACAATACCATGATAGTTTGCACCTACCATGGGGGCTTCAAGCATCTAGAGTTTAAGATTGGGCGGAAACGGATGGCAGTATCGGTGACACCATCGCTATCATCTGCGCCATGTACTACGGGAACATCCCCTTCGTGTCGGCAGATGAGACCTATGTTCTAGTTGCTGCCAATCCGACCTCTTACTCGGTGGTTCCGTTCGGCGAGTTCTGCATCTTCATCGTTTCACCAGCCATGATGTCGGCTTCGATTCCGACAACACTTGCCGCACTAGCGACAAAGATTGACATGCATGCTGGATCTAGATCTACTCTGTCCGTGGAGGCAGTTGAGTTCCAGATATGCAAAAATCCGACCCTACCCACCCCCGTGGCGGATATTGAGGTGGGAGACTGATCTGAGTTTGTCTTCCTTGTTGAAGTTGCCAGGCCATAGCAACACTACTTCATCTTTCGTCTTTAGCTCAGCAGAAGCCGGTGGCGACAACGAGTTGGTCCTCCCCGCCATTGACAAGGTGGATTACTCAAACTATAGTACCCGGAATGTCTCCGCTCCCAGAATTGGTGGAAGCACTTCTAAAGCCGAAGATGAACCCGTACATGATTCTACTGACACGGATTTTGATTGAAACTCCTTTCGTCGTAACATCAACGACATTTACAAGGAAGTCTATGTGACTATCCATGAGAAGGATGCGGAAGAAACAACACCCAAAGGAGACGTGTTGCTGCCCATCGACGATCCCAACTCGGAGCCGCCTCTAGCACCTGCAGCTGAAACCAGAGAAAATAAGGTTACCCTTACATTTTGGGGAAAGGATTGCGGCAGCAAGTCTGAGCTACGTTGTCTCAAGGCGCTTGTCTCACTGCTGCGCAAACTTGGAGGATCTATCTACGAGCCCCCTAGGACGGGAATCATCCCGTGATAGACATGAAATTAAATGTACCGAGTTACTCTTTTTCACCAAGTGTTTGTTGGATACGCTCGCTAAAGTCATCGTGTTTTTCATGTGTCCGCTAAATTACACTTGGAAGACATGGCAACGATGGGTGAAATACAAGATTATCTGCACTGATATCTCAGCCTAAGGTGTTAAGCGGGTCCTGCCTAAGTTTCACTTGTAGTGCAATTGGTTTTTCTAGTGTAAATTTTAAAATTAGGTGGGATCTCACTTGATACACTATCTTTTTTTAGAGGAAAAGAGCTTTAGCCCCGGTCCCACTTCTAAAACCATCGGACTACAAATATACAAGTTCCTTTCCGGAAAGACTTAACCCATCAGTTTTCACCACACACCCAGGACAGACATAACAAGAACAGCAACAACAACCAAGCCCAGAACACGGTGAACGACCAAAACAAGAGACATAAACTCGAGAGCTCTAGTGCCTAGGCATTACTATGAAACCATCTCCATCTCCAACCAGTATCATCGTGTCCGGAGCTGTGACCATCCAAGGCACTCCACCATTGTGGATCCGGTTATGCACATCCACATCAACCTCAGTTTTAGCTTTCTTCTCTAATGTAAACCAGGCTCCGGCTAAAATGGCAGCGGTGCGAACCACTGCCTCCAACCTGCTCACCACTTCCATGAGCCTTGTTTTTTCACATCTTTTAGCAGAACGCTCCATTGAACAAGAATGTAAGAAACTTTTCTCCACAACACCAACATTCCAACCCAAAGAGTGTGATTGAAACATGAATCATTTCTAATTAACCAAACCTTCCACATAATTGCAGCATTTATCATATTAGGCACCATATTATTTTTATTACTATTTCACAAGTCGGTGCTAGCAAAAGTTGAAGAGTTGGAGCTACTGCTCAAAATTCTTCTAATTTCAGACGAGGCACTTGAAGCAACAACACATTCAAAAAATAGATTATTGCAGGTTTCAAGTTCATTGCAAAATACACATGTCAAATCATCGACTCACTGTCTCTTAATCAGGTTATGTCTACAAATTAAAAGGAGGAATTAAAAAAAGGCAAATGATAGTTTGAACAAATTACGAAGAGAAGAGGAGTCTAAATGGGCCCAAAGAGCGAAAGTTAAGCATATTCAGGAAGGGGGGAATAATACGAGGTATTTCCACTTAATAGCGAATGGTAAGCACCGAAAAAAGAAAATTTTCCAATTAGAGCAACAAGAGGGAACTATTGTTGGGGAAGATAATTTGGAGGTTTATATTACTGAATTTTATAATAAATTGTTTGGGACATCGGCACCAACCAATATCTCTTTAGTTGAAGAGGAGATTCATGATATTAAGCAGATTTCATCAATAGAGAATGAGATCTATACGGCCCCTTTTACGGAAGAGGAGGTTTTTGAGGCAATTTCTAAGATGGAACTAAATAAAGCTCCTGGACCAGATGGCTTTCCAGCTGAGTTTTATCAAAAAAATTGGGAAGTAATAAAAGATGATCGGATGGCTTTGTTTTCACAGTTTACCAAAGGGGATTTGCCTCTTTATAAACTAAAATTTTGTGTTATCATATTATTACCCAAGAAAGAGGATGTGGTCCAAATACAGCAATATATGCATATTTATTTGTTAAATGTATGTTTTAAGATATTTACTAAAGTTGGTACGAATCGCATCTCGGGGATTGCCCCAAGAGTTATAAAGCCAACTCAATCAACCTTTATGCCAGGTAGAAATATTTTGGAAGGGATAGTTATACTTCACGAAACAATCCATGAATTACATACTAAGAAAATGGATGGGGTGTTATTTAAAATCGACTTCGAGAAAGCTTATGATAAGGTGAAATGGCTTTTCTTACAACAAACTTTGCGCATGAAGGGCTTTGCTCCAAAATGGGGGAGCTTAGTGCAACAGTTTGTTCAAGGGGGTAGTGTTGGGGTGAAGGTGAATGATGATATTGATCATTATTTTCAGACAAAAAAAAGGACTAAGGCAAGGGGACCCTCTATCTCCAATGCTTTTTAATATTGTAGTGGATATGCTTGCCATCTTAATTGAACGAGCAAAAGAGGATGGTCAGGTTGGAGGTCTAATTCCACATTTAGTTGAGGGAGGACTCTCTATACTACAGTACGCGGATGATACCATCCTTTTTTTGGAACATGACCTCAACAAAGAAGTTAATATGAAATTAATTTTATGTCTCTTTGAGGAGTTATCGGGCTTAAGATTAACTTCCATAAAAGTGAGATTTTTTGTTTTGGAAAGGCAAAGGAGGAGGAAGACCAATATAAGCAGATCTTTGGATGTGATGCTTTGGATGTGATGTTGGTCAACTCCCCTTTAGATACTTGGGTATTCCAATCCATTACAAAAAAAAACTCAGAAATTCGGATTGGTATCCGGTAGAAACACGGTTTGAGAGTAAATTAGGATGCTGGAAAGGGAAGTTACTATCCTATGGTGATAGTAGTTCTTATTAATTCAGTATTAACTAGCTTACCGATGTTTATGTTATCTTTCCTGCAAATACATGTTGGGGTAAGAAAACGTTTGGACTTCTATAGATCTAGGTTTTTGTGGCAGTCCGACGAAGACAAAAGAAAATACCGGATTACAAAATGGAACATTGTTTGTAGACCCAAAGATCAAGGGGGTTTAGGTATTGAGGTCCTTGAAATCAAAAACAGATGTTTATTGAGTAAGTGGCTCTTTAAACTTCTTAATGAAGACGAGGTATGGCAAGAACTGTAACATAATAAATACCTAAGACAGAAGACGTTATCGGAGGTGCAAGTCAGACCTACTGATTCCCCTTTTTGGAAAAGATTAATTGAGGTCAAACAGGAGTTTTTTCTAGGGTTTTTTCAAAGTGGGTAATGGTACAAATACACGCTTTTGGGAAGATCACTGTTAGGAAATACTTCTTTGGCTCAGTAGTATCTGTCCCTATATAATATTGTACATCATAAAAATATCACAGTCGCACAGGTATTAGCCCAAACACCGTTGAATATTACATCCGGAGGGTATTGAGTGGTAACAAATGGACTTCATGGTTACAATTATGTCGGAAACTCATGATGGTAAATTTGAATGATGAGGATGATCGTTTTGTTTGGAAATTGACACCCAATGGATTGTTTACAGTGAAGTCAATGTATGAGGATCTTATGTGTGACCATACCCCTTTTCTGAGAAAATATCTCTGGAAGGTTAAAGTTCCGCTTAAGATTAAGATTTTCATGTGGTTTTTGAGTAATAAGGTACCGTTAACTAAGGATAATCTAGCTAAACGGCATTAAAATGGGTGTACAAAATATGTTTTCTGTGGGGAACAGGAGACCATTCAGCACCTTTTTATTGACTGCCCCTTAGCTAAGCTCTTATGGCGTACGGTTAATTTCACTTATGATCTTCCACCTCTCACCAATATTACTAATATGTTTGGTAATTGGTTAAATGGAGTAGATAGAAAATCTAAGGCTTTTATCCGGATTGGGGTTTGCTTTATGTTGGTCTATTTGGAGGGTTAGAAATGATATAATTTTTTAACAAAAAAGGCTCTTTTCATTTTTTGCAGGTTATCCATATGGTCTCCCATTGGGTCCAGCTTTGGGCTCTACTCTCACCGGAGGGGCAGCGAGATGCCATGGCTTCTGCATGCACACGTCTCCTGATGGACACTCAGGATATCTTGTGCCAGACTGGTTGGCGACGTACTAGAAGGCTATGTTGATATGTAGTCATAGTATGAGTTGTTTTCGATGGTTGATTTTTGTATCAATCCTCGGTGATACGTGAGTTGTAAACGATACTATATTTTGAATCTTTTTTGTAATAAATGGCCGTGTGCATCGTCATGATGCAGAAGCCGGGGCATACCCCCATTTCGAAAAAAAATCTCTAGTGGGGATTCTGTTGTGAGACACCAGCCAAAGAAAAAATGTATTTTTGGAGGGACTTTCAAAACTCCCCACACAGTGGACATTTACATGCAAAAATCACTACGGGAAAATCAGGCGCTGCCGTGCAGCATATCATTGCCGTGAGGCACCGCACGGCAAAGACTTATTTGCCGTGCGACGCCAGAGGCACGCACGGCAAAGAATATGTGCGCGGCAAAGTTACAGGGTGGCGCACGGCAAAGATACAGAGCACGGCAACCTCACCCGTGCCTCACGGCAACGTCCCCCCGCACGGCAAAGTCCCTCGAACACGCACGGCAAAGAAATCATGACGGCAAAGGCAAAAGAAGGCCGCACGGCAAAGAAACTGTGCTCGGCAAAGGACTGTGGGCGCACTACAGCCTCGCGGAAGATCCTCTTGGCCGCGGCACCGCGGCGGATTTGGTTGTTGCCAAATTCTGGGTACGTGACTTTTGACTTCTTACCATTCATACACTCTCCTTGGTTCACAATAATTGCACTAATGCCCCTTGTTTTACCTATGTGCATGGTTGCGAAATACTTCAAGAGGGCCGAGGGCAAGGAGAATGCATGCGATGATGTCCTACACCAGCTTGCAAGGAAGAGGGTGAGCGGCCTGCACTACGAGGCACGTGTTCAATGCGTCCGCGACTGGCACGCCGACCGCTTCGTCCACATGACTAAGGAGGACGCTCGCGACACGCTCATGCAGCCGTGGCAGTACTTGCAGGTATTTGCATTTATGTGTTATTGATTTCTTTATCGCCATGTAGTTTATTTTACCATAATGGGTTTATCTTGTGCATGTAGAACCCACCTCAGTACGTCGGCAACGACGAGAGGTGCTTTCTTGCGATGGTCATGTGGTGGACATGCCCCCGAGTACCTCAAGAAGCACGAGGAGGGCAAGAAGAAGCGGGCGAGAGATGCGAGGTGGATCGCATATCCAAGGCAGCATCCCCATCTCTCTTCACCTGCAGAAGGAGGTGAGCAAATTAATGGTTCCTTCATTCTTTGAATTCATGTTATATATTTGTTAACTCCGCAAGGGTGTTGACGAGGGATCACCTCGTCAATGCCTACGTATTGTAGACTTGGGTTTCGGGAGAGAGCGACGATGGAGATTCCGGGAGCGAGATTAGGCACACGACGTACCCAGCTTCGGGTCCCCTCGGTGGAGGATCCCTACGTGCTGCTAGCAATCCAGTATATGATCATAGATGTGTTTACAGGGTGCCGCCGTAGGCGGAGCTATGTTGTCTATATTCTGTCCATCTGTTGGTCTCCCTATTTCGGGTGCCCTGGCTAGCTTTATATATGCAACCAGCCTAGGGTTTTACAAGAGTCCTAGTCGACTACTTCTTCGGGTTGCGTTGTTGGGCCTTCTCCATATTGGGTCTTCTCCATATTGGGTCTTCTCCATATTGGGCCGAGCCAGGTATACTAACAATGGGTACCCGAAGGGTATACCCATGTCAGTAGCCCCCGAGTTTATAGGGAAGTCGAAGACTTGCGTAGAAACTCCAAGCATATCCATCTTCGAAGTCGAAGAAAATACAAGGCGAGGTCCATGTCGTAGATCATGTGTAGCGTAGATGATGTCGACGATTCTCGAAATTATCGGGTGCGCGGCAGCGCTCCCGATGGGAGTAGCCCCGAGTCTATGGGAAAGTGCTTGCACTTTGGCATAGACTCAAGTTGTACTACTCGATAAAGAACTTAACTATATTTACGGAGGATTTGATGAAATCCGTGTGCTCCCGATGGGAGTAGGCTCCACTCGAGTCGTAGAATCGAGTTGAGCCTACAAACCTTGATTGTCATAAATGTCGTCGAAGTTATTTTTCTATCGGGTGCGCGGCCAGCGCTCCCGATGGGAGTAGCCCCGAGGCTACAGCCAAGTGTTTGCACTTGGGTGTAGGCTCAACTTGCTTGCAATTGACTCCACAATTTTTCCTCTTTCTTATCGGGAGGGTGAACAATACTCTCGATAAGAGTAGCCCCCGAGCCTATGAGCAGGTGCTTGCACCTAGGCATAGGCTCGAGTTGTACTACTCAATAAACAACTTGGCGCAGCCCCTCTTTTTATCGACTCCAGGCCGTTGCTATTTTTATTTGACATCCATATCTATATTGTGCAGGGATAATGGTAATTGGGGCTAGTTCATCTGATGGATCAGGTACTAGTTAACTGCTCTAGTGGCAATCCGCAAAAACCTACTTCAAGATCACGTCCCTGGACATGATCTCGGGATACTGGTGTTAACTCGACGAGTGCCGCTTAAGGTCTTACCATTCCGTCGAGTCCCGGTCATACTTTATCGGGTACCTAACGCGTCCGTTAGGATTTTTCTTCGTATCCGTTGATACGGATAAAAGTAGCGGAGGGCAGTCTTCGGCGATGCCACGCCCAGCGAGAACGGATCCGGGGTCTTACCTTCGCAAATTTGCGGCATTCGGAAATTGATCGCAACTTTGGCGTTCGAGAATATATTGTCGAGTGCCTTGTTCGGCTGATGCAATGACCCATTTTGCGGGTTCTTCTATATTTTTCTCTCGGGCTTGATGAGACAGCCAAATATATTGGTTCTTCTATATTGTCGTCAGGCACATCGCCGATGCTCTTGCTCAGAACAAATGACGAGTCAATGGACCCGAAGATTTGTCCATCCTCTTTTTTTTCCTCCCTTTTTTTCTACTCCTCTTTTTTTTTTTTTTGGTTTCTCCTTGATGATAATTTCGTCGAGTTCCTCCCTCGGGAAAATTTCTTCGGGTCCTCCTTGAGGACAATTCTTCGGGTCCTCTTTGAGGATAATTCTTCGAGTTCCTCCTTCGGGAAATTTTCTTCGGGTCCTATTTGAGGACAATTCTTGGGTTCTTCCTTCGGGAAAATTTCTTCGGGTCCTATTTGAGGACAATTCTTCGGGTTCTCTTTGAAGATAATTCTTCGGGACCTTCTTGAAGATATTTTTTCGGGACCTCCTTGAAGATAATTTTTCGGGACCTCTTTGAAGATAATTTTTCGGGACCTCCTTGAAGATAATTTTTCGGGACCTCCTTGAAGATAATTCTTCGGCACCTCCTTGAAGATAATTTTTCGGCACCCCCTTGAAGATATTTTTTCGGCAACTCCTTGAGGATAATTCTTCGGCAACTCCTTGAGGATAATTCTTCGGCACCTCCTTGAGGATAATTCTTCGGCACCTCCTTGAAGATAATTTTTTGGCACCCCCTTGAAGATAATTCTTTGGCAACTCCTTGAGGATAATTCTTCGGCACCTCCTTGAGGATAATTCTTCGGGTCCTCCCTGAATAAAATTTCATCGTGTTCTCTTTTGAAGAAAATTTCGTCGGGTTCTCTCACAATTTTATCGGGTTCCTCCCTGAAGAAGATTTCGTCGGGTGCTCTTTTGATTTCGTCGGGTTCCTCCCTGAAGAAGATTTTGTCGGGTGCTCTTTTGATTTCGTTGGGTTCCTTCCTGAAGAAGATTTTGTCGGGTTCTCTCTTGAAGAAAATTTCGTCGGGTGCTCTTTTATATACTTTGAAATTTGCTATCTCCTGCACAAATAAACAAACTTTTTCTATCTTTTCCTTGACTCTATTTTTCGCATGCGGTATTAGATGCTCGGATTTGATGATATGTAAAGTGAATATATGCCGTGCAGCCCCGAGCGTCGGGTGCGGCGAAATTAAATGATAATCAACTTTATGTGAAATAAAGGAACACTTAGCTTATTGGGCACGACGGAGTCGATGCGCGATGAGGTCTTCGAGTGCAGCGAAAAGTTGAGCCGAAGTAGAAACCACCCAATTAGCGAAAGTGGATGCCGCCATATTATTGATGAAGAAATAGCCAAGCCCCCGAGCACTGCTGGGGTGATGTCATGATTGTTGCTTAGACGCCATGTCACAGTTGTTACTTGAGGCGGAGTCGCTGTCGAGCCCCCGAGTATTAGCCGTGTCGCCGAAAGAAGGCCATTAAGGATGAAATATTGAAGATGAAGTCCGAGATGAAGTATTTTGAGATGAATCACGTTGAAGATTACGCCATTAACCATGAAGCATATATTGAAGATGAATCGCTGATATCATAAAGGATGAATCCATTGACCCGAAGAAAGTAAATCCAGTCATAACCAGTAGAAGATGAATCCAAGATGACCATATAAGATGAATCCATTGACCGAAGAAAATAGTTCCCATAATAACCATAGAAGATGAATCCAAGATGACCATATACGATGAATCCATTGATCCGAAGAAAATAGTTCCCATAATAACCATAGAAGATGAATCCAAGATGACCATATAAGATGAATCCATTGATCCGAAGAAAATAAACCCGAGTAATATTCATAAATCCACTGACCCGGAACTGCGTCGGGTATTATTGTATTAGAGAAAACCAATCATAACCTTATAAGATGAATCCGACGAAGACAAAATCCAATAAGCCGAAGAAGATGAATCCACTGAGCCGAAGAAGATAATTTCACTAAGCCGGGGAAGATATATCCGAGAGCAGGAGAAAAGAAATTCACCAAGTAACCGAGTATATTTGTGGTAACGAAGTAATGGCGCAGCCCCGAGTATTCCGACGTGACGAAAGTAAATAATAATCGACCTTTGAAAGTAAAACACTTAGCTTTTTTTTATCGGATACGGCGGAGCCGACATGAGAGCAGGTCCTCCGACTGACGGAGTCGATGAAGCGGACGCAGCCAATGAAGTGGAACTGTGCTGTGTTCAGCCGAAGTAATCATCCTAGAGGAGTGAATCTTCGAGTTCGCGGCGGGCGAGCCCCCGAGCGATGCGATTGCGCGTTGTCAGGTTTACGGCGGGCGAACCCCCGAGCATGCGACTGTACACGGCGAAGTAATCGGAGATTGTTCCGATCTAAAATTGTATTTGAGCACGAAAATCAGTCATCATTGTATCTTTCGTGTGCTCATCGAGATAGCCCGAAAAATATGCAGTGTCTGGTTGAACGCCTAAGATGACTCGTTGAATCTTTTCCAGATTGAAGCTTCCTTCCTGCTGACATAAAAACTTGCAATTGTATATCACCCGAAGCTTTCTTTTCTGTTTGCTGATTCATATGGCCGATCGGATCAAGTCAAGACATCTCCAGGGATCAACAACTTAGATTGTTTTGACGTTGCCTTCTTTGGTCAGTGCACCTTGCCGTGATGAGTCAGTACACCTTGCCATGATGAGTCAGTGCACCTTGCCGTGATGTGACTGGTCTGCAACGTAAAGATCGATCTGGCGGGGTGGTGCACACGGAGAAGCTTGATTTTTCGCTGATCTTACGAGCCGACCGAACAAGGTCGAATTAATGTGGAGCTGGCTTACTGGCGCGGCCACGGCCGCGTTCGCGTTTCCGATCTTCCGATTCTTCTTTGATGATATTGCTGATGAACTCGAAAATTCTAGGATTGTTGAACTTGATGGATCTCGCCCGGATAACAAAATCCAGCGTCGCGATTCCCACAGACGGCGCCAATTGACGAGGGATCACCTCGTCAATGCCTACGTATTGTAGACTTGGGTTTCGGGAGAGAGCGACGATGGAGATTCCGGGAGCGAGATTAGGCACACGACGTACCCAGCTTCGGGTCCTCTCGGTGGAGGATCCCTACGTGCTGCTAGCAATCCAGTATATGATCATAGATGTGTTTACAGGGTGCCGCCGTAGGCGGAGCTATGTTGTCTATATTCTGTCCATCTGTTGGTCTCCCTATTTCGGGTGCCCTGACTAGCTTTATATATGCAACCAGCCTAGGGTTTTACAAGAGTCCTAGTCGACTACTTCTTCGGGTTGCCTTGTTGGGCCTTCTCCATATTGGGTCTTCTCCATATTGGGCCGAGCCAGGTATACTAATAATGGGTACCCGAAGGGTATACCCATGTCAGGTGTGCCACTTCACTCAATTACATGTTCTCTTTTGCAGGAAGTCAGGACAGGAGCGAAGCCTAACGTCTTTGCCGTGCTAAAGAAGATGAAGCAAAGGAAGACGCCTGATCCTGAGACGGGGTCCGTGTGGGTTAACCCGCAATCCGAGACCCAGTGCACGTCGTATGTCTCCAAGTTCAAGCGAAGTACGGCGAGGACGCCAACCCGGAGGCCGAGGACTTTGACCTCGAGGTCGCGGTGCTTGCGGGAGAAGGCTTGAAGCATGGCCGCCTATGGTTTGGTGACGGGTGCGTCGACCCAGCGAAGGTTCCCTCTCTCCGCCAGATCCGTCGTGGTCGTAAGAGCGGCCAGCCTGAGGTAGAGCCCCGGCCACGGGCTTCGGATCTAGCTGTCGAGCGTTTACGGGTATGTTCTTTCTCCGGCCTCTACCTTTCCTTTACATGCACATGCTTTCCATTGAAATGTTAATAACATCGCAGACACATCGTAGGCGGAGATGGCAGAAAAGGAGCAGGCGGCCCAGGAGCACGCACGGAACTTGGAGCGGCAGGTTACGGAGTACCAGCGGCGGCGAGACACGGATGATGCAGCAGATGCAACAGCGAGCAGCGAGATGATGCGGCAGCAGCGAGCACGGATGAGGCTGGCTAATGAGCCAGACGGTTCTGACTTCTCCACCGGGGAGTCTTCCTCCTCCTCCACCTTACTCCATGCCGTGGATGCTGCCACCGCCCACTCAGACCCCGGGGACACCTATCACCGTCAACAACATGAACATCATCCGGAGCATGAACCGCGGTGAGTCCTCTTATGCCCAACCCGCTACTTGTACTCGTTCAAGTGTTCAATATGCAAATGTTCATTCCATCAACCTGCTTATAGATTATCTGTCACAAGGCAATGACGATGAGGCCGGCGGAAGCGGAGGAGGACAAGGTTGATGGCATGGTCTTCGTGCACTTTGTCGGTTTGTATGCTTGTAATGGATTGTAATAATGGACATTGCACTATGAACTCTATGTAACTTGTGTGGATGGACTATGGACTCTATGTAACGGATTGTATGCATGAACTATGTGTTGCTCGACGTATTTATGGTATTGTTGATGTGTTTGGTGATCATATGTTGATATATATGCTATATTTGTGAAATGTAATATTTGAACTGCAGGGATAAATGAAAAACAGCAAAAAAATGAAAAAATCAGGCCCCTTTGCCGTGTGTGCGCACACGGCAAAGGACTTTTGGTCACTTTGCCGTGTGCACACGCACGGCAAAGGGGCCACGTGGCGCTCACCTGTGCGCCTGGGAGCCCCTGGAGGCGTGCCTGTAGGGGACTTTGCCGTGCGGCCTTGCATGCTGGCGCACGGCAAAGAGTGTCGCACGGCACAGCTCGCACGCACGGCAAAGAATGAGCGCACGGCAAAGAGCAGGCCGCACGGCAATGGTAGCGCGCACGGCAAAGTCAGCGCGCACGGCAAAGAGCCTGCCGCACGGCAGCCCAGCGCACGCACGGCAGCGTCCTTTGCCGTGCAAATTGTCGACGCGCACGGCAATGGTGCCGTTGCCGTCGGAAGCTTTGCCGGGCGGTCTTTGCCGTGCGTCCGCGCACGGCAACGTCTTTGCCGTGCAAACAAGACCCTTTACCGTGCGAATTGTCGCACGGCAGCGTCCTTCTTTCCCGTAGTGAATCCTCTAAAATTAATATATTACACTGTCCATAAAGAGAAAGTAGATCATTCCCTCGGGCCCAATCATACATAGAGAATAGATTACATATCTAGAAAGAGAGATCATTATCGAAAGAGTCCAGAAAGAGAAACTAAAGTAGATCTTTCCCTCGGGCCCCTTGAGCGATTGAAGCAATGGCTGGACCATATCACACGGTCAGGTTTGATTAGAGTTCTGCAACATACTGTGTGTTGAAGAATTTATTGTTAGCATTTGGTTTTTCATTTTTGCACCGAAAGATGGCGAGGTCGAGACTTTCCGTGGAAGAAATCGCCGCCCATTCCAGTCCGAGAGCTGTAGCCAGTCCACGGTCAATCACCGCGGCCTGTGGATGATGCCTGCAGTCCGCATACGAGCCGAGATGGCCAGATGTATGAGTATGACGCAGGAACGGGAGGCCGGCCGCCTTTTGTGTTGTCGCATGCAGTAGAATACGTGCGCGCGTCGGACGGCGCTCTGTTCGCGAATCATGCCGGAATAGGACCTCCGGGCTCCGGCCACGTCCGACACGGATGGATCTTGGTACGTAGGTGATTTCCAATGGCGAAAGGGATCGCACGTATTCATACGTGTCTTGGGTTTCGGACGGATGCGTTTCGGAGCCACGCTCTGCCGTGTGTATTCTGCTCCGCTACGCAGAAGCGATCTCCAACCGTATCACGGTCCATCTGCTACGAACAAAAGGATAGGGAGAAAGCAGCAGATCCTTGAAGATACAACCAACCGATCAGACCAATCATGCCTTGGCGCCTGGGCCCTCGATCTGCTTCGTGCTCTCGATCGATTTCAGTCAATTTTTGTATAGTATGACCAGCCGGTAAGAACGTCGATCTCAAAGAGACCACGACAGCATTCGACATTCCCCAATCAGATTGTGAATACTGTGATCAACGCTGCCGGCTGCCCTCAAATCATATCATTGAGCGAGCTAGCAAGCTACGGCTGCATTAACGTACCTGCTCCTCTTTGATCCAATCACGATCATTAGTTGATGCGTGCTTGGACTAGCTTCTCCCTTCTCTAGTGGTCTCGTGGGCTAGCTTCTCCCTTGTCCAGTCGATCACCTTCAGCACAAGAACAACTGTAGAACGCATGCGTGCGTAGCCGACAACAAACGGTAGGTTTGCATCGGTGTCCGTGCTCCCACGAGACATAGCTTAGCTAGCTAGGTAGCGGCGGGAAGGGACCAAGCGAGGTAACAGTGTGCGAGAAATTGGCATGAGCTAATCAGTTAACCTAGCTTTGGTGGCCATGTCTAGCTTTCGTTTGCATTATTGCAGCTTTATGTGCTCTAGTACATTTTCTCTTTACTAAAGCTGTTTAGGGGAATTGGGGGGCAGCTTTATGTCCTGAGCTTGCTGCTCCCGAGCGTACAGCTGATGATTCATAGGATCCTGAAGATCACTGGGCCTTAGGATCCTGATGTTCAGTCGGAAAGAGCTGTCAAATGGATGGTGACAACGGACGAGACGACACCACTCACGGCTGTACGTGCCACTGAAGCTAAGCTCTAGCCAGGCCAGGATCCTTGTTTTGCGTGGAAGGAAGGATGAGCGTGATCGTCGTTAAGAAAGGACCCTTGTTTCTTTTCTTGCAGAAGTATCATCTTGGTCTCGCTGCTATTTCTGTTTTAGCTCATAGAGAGTGCGAACTTCAGCTATGCTACTGTATTCGGAGTTCCCCCAATTGAGGGATGAGCGTGATCGTCGTCAAGAAAGGGCCCTTGTTTCCTTTCTTGCAAAATTCTCGCCTTGGTCTGGCTCGTGTTTCTGTTTTAGCTCATAGAGAGTGCGAACTTCTGCTACGATAACGCATTCAGATCAGTTTCCCGTATTGTTGGATTGGTGCGAGTGAGTGCCTTGCCGGTACCAGTCATCATCTCGGGCTGCTCATCCTGGATATGAGCATGAAACTTCAGTCGTCCTAACTTATCTTCAGAAAGAGTAAGAAAGTCCTTTTTTTTATCAAAAGGCTTTTCATTGATCATTAGAGGAGAGAAAATTACAAAAAAAAACACCACATTTTAGGCAAGAATATAAAAAACCACCACTTTACGTTTGGGTTTCAAAAAACCACCACTCTAACACGTTCGTGTCTAACTGTGCTTTAATGGCCAACCTGACATGTGGATCCCGCTGTTAGGCTAACGTGGCACCACGAAAAAGGTCAAAGGAGACACGGGAATAGACTTTTTTGGTTTTGTTTTTTTTTTGTAAATTTTGGAGAGACCACACCTTCTCTCTTCTCTCTCTAAAAAAAGGCAACCACGCCGTCACCCGTATAACATGCGGCTGGTGTTCTCCACTGGCTGCTCCGCCACGCCGTTGGGTGAGGAGGTGCTGGCCGGGGCTGGGAAGGAACCATGGATAGAGGCTCGATGGCGGTGGAGGCTCGGCAGCGGAGGAAGCATCTTGGTGGGGGTGCTTAGATTTCATGGCGTGTCACCGCCCGCTGCCGATCTGCGAGCATGAGGGAGGAACGGCGGCGCGGTAGCCTGGGTAGGGAGGGGACAAGGGATCCAGACACTCCAAAAGCGATGCCTCCAATAAAGGAACAGCGCACAAGCGTCGTTGTCGCCCGATGAAAAGATCTTAGATTTTCACCCTGAAGATAGTCCCCGCTCTCAAAACAATGTCTTCAATAAGGACATTGTCAGGCACAACCAATTAAGGCCAGACCTTGGATTTTCACCCTGAAATGTAAGGCTTCGAACTTCACATGTGTTGTCGCCCCCACTTGCATACCGTTGTTGCGAACCCAGAACACCAAGCAAGTCCCTCAACATCACAGAGAATCAATCATATATTTCTAGTCCTCCAATCCGGCCTTCATGATATTCTTTGTCTCTGATTTCACCATAGACCAGAATGGCAACTGATGGCAACGCGGAACAGAGCTTCGTGTTGCTCCCTCCAGAACCAAACGGTCGGAATAAATGCATGGGTTCGATCGACCGAATACCACCCGATCCAGCAAACTCCTGGCATAAGGTGCACTGTTACATTCGCCGGCGGAGCCTTCCGGAAATCAACACTCCAGCCAAATCCAGTAGGATATGCATCAGGAAGATCTTCGTCTTGGCGCGAGAGGAACCCTGGGACCGCCGCCATTATTCAGGCCGAGCCCCCACGCAACCGGCCATCCCCGTCGTCCGTCTCACCGGAAAACCGACGAAACAAATGACCCGGGGATGCGTGCGGGATCCAGCAGGCCATGCAGAAGCCCTCGACGGCCACGAGATCGCAGCCTGCCAAGCCCATCTGGCCTAGATCAGGCTGTGGCCGCACCACACCTGCAACAACCACTAAGGTCGTCGCCGGCAGCAACCACTGAGGGTCGTCGTTGCCCTAGCCGTCGGCCTCCACCGCACCCCATGATGAGGACACACTCATGGAATATGATGATTGTACATGCTTAAGCTGGAAAGAAATAATAAGTCTAACTGACGATTATTATAAGGTGAATTCCTTCCTGGTTGAAAGTAATGCTTTGTTTGATGAGAACTTTATACTACCTAAGTTTATGCATTCATGTATGAATAGGTTTCATGGAAGAACAAGCAAGGAACGGGAAGGAGAGGAGCAGTTGGATATGAACATATTCTCATGCATACGCGAGGGAGGAGCGGGAGGAAGGCACACAACGAAGAGAGGATTACCATCAACACAACAGGGCAAGCTAGAGCATGCCATCCAGCAAGGGTGGTACTGCCAGCCATACTAGGCGGCACTGCCGGCCCTGCCAGCGGTAGTGTCGCCCATGCCAGCGGCACTACCACCGCCTCCAGCGGCACTACCGCCCGTTCCAGCGAAACTGCCACCCCGGGTCCGAAACAGTTCGACGAAACCCGTTCTGGGTCGGTTGTATCACCTATTTTCGTACCCTGGTCGTCCTGGACGCCTATATAAGCACCAAGGACGCCCCTAAATTAGGTTTAGACAATGTTTAAACAAAACCCTAGTTTTCAGATAGATTGCTTTGCAATTCTCTGAAATTATACACTCTCCAATTTGTTTCGATCTAGAGTTTTATGCTACTGAAATTTGTGTGATCTGTTGTTCCATTGGAAATTAGAAGATTGCAATTTAACCGCTCTGTGGTCGGCGGCTACGTGCGCAAGTGTGTGGAGTTGCGAATATCTTGCAGGGTTGAGAGCTATTGCATTGGCTCCAGGGAACAATCGAGAGAGATCGACAACGTCATACAAGTTATCTTCCACCATATTCATCGACATCACCATAGAGTTCATATTTCTTTCCAGCTTAAGCATGTACAATCATCATATCCCCTGAGTGTGTCCTCGTCACCCCACCACCAGTCGCGCCGCCCCACGCCCCACCAAGCCGCCACAAGACGACGTACCTAGGCGTGAGACATAGGCCCGCGGCATGCCTCCACCGCCGGGCGAGACAACCACCGCCTAGTCGGGGAACGCCGCCCTGACCGCCGCCCACAACCACCCCGTCGATGCTGCCCCAGCTGCATCTGCAAGGAGAGCCGCCTCAATCCCCCCACCCCCAGCACCTTAGGTACCAAGGGTCCACCGCCATCGCAGTCGACGCCGGTGGTATCAGCGGGAGGGAGCTCGAGGGAGGGAGAGGAAGTAGGCGACGGGATATGATCCCCCAGCGGCGCCCTGGGGAGCGCCGCGGGAGGGGAGGGGCGGGTCTCATCTTGGCACAGGCAAACAAATCCTCCATGTGCTCCAGATACCTTTCAAATTTCATAGCCTATAGATCTATTACCAAAATTAAAATTTATAATGTACAAAGGGCTTTTTGGCAAAGTGCACATGCCACACCGGCCTGACAGGGGACCCACATGTCAGTTTGGCCATTAAACTACTATTAGACACGAATTAGTGCTATCTGTTACGTGTTACTTCTAGAGTGGTGGTTTTTTGAAAATCCTAAAATAAAGTGGTGGTTTTTTTGTTACCCTTGCCTAAAATGTAGTGGGTTTTTTTTAATTATCTCATTGGAGGAAGAAAGGGTACAATTAATCTTACAATAAAAAATAGAAAACCAAACATTTACATGAGATCGGGAAAATTGCAAGAACAGAAACTAAAAACAGTTCAGTTGGCGGACTCGAGCCACTGATCAAGGAGGTTGATATCATTGGTAGTCTGCCATGTCGCAGGTGGCAGTGACTGAATGAAAGAACATTCAGCGAGAAGGTGGACAGCGGTCTCAGGCATGATTTTGCAGAGGGGGCAGATAGGGGTGCATCATTGCATGGGCATCCACGCTTCACCAGACTGTCGGACGGCCAACCAAGAGAAAATCTTTCATCGAAGCTTGGCGTCAGATTTCTAGATGAAAGCTTGAAAACTGCATCGGGTAGCACCCTCGGATTGAAATGCGTTAGCAGTTGCAGTTGTTCGCCTGAGATATACTGTCGGTTGTGCAACTCTCGGGGATATCCAATAGTTAAGAACCGCGGATTAGAAGGAGTCCGTATTTTCCCAGGAATGGTCAATCTGAGCGACCATTTAGACTTTGACTGCCACCCGTTTATATGTAACTTTCGTATTCTCTTCTTTGTTTCTCTGCATACGACAGCCGGATCAACTGAAAGCTCTCAACCTTGTCCTGATCGGTGTGACATCTTGTAAGGCACAGGACGTCAAGATGCCAAAATGGACAGTTCAACCTGCAAGTACTACATAATTCATTGGGTTCTTTTTCATTAGGAGCGCAAGCCTAGAGCAAGAGCTTTACTCCAATGTTGTTTCCTTCATGCAACATACGGTCAGAGATAGCGGCTCGTTTAGTGTTGAATGGCCAGGAGTAGAACGCTTTGGAGAAAATAAGTTTACAGGACAAAACACGAGTCCTGGACCTCAACCGCAAAAACTTTGACAGGATAAGCTGATGGCGATCGTATTGGTATCCAACCGTGTGTCCTGTCGGGCACCAAACAAATCGAGATGGCAACTCTCATCACATACAAGTACTACAGTACCGATCGATGAGCACGAGCTGAAGACTTCTGTAACAAAATCATGCTCATCCTCTCGCTCAAATACCCACCTAGATCAAATCCATATACTATGAAATAATGAACAGGGCACGTCCTCAGATTTGTGCACTAGAGGATGTGTATTTCACCAGGAAAAAAAAAATTTGTCCACGATGTAAAAAAAGAAGTGGTTTTATATGTCAAGGGGCCTGCTTTGGAATCAAAAGTGAAGTTCTAAAGATAGACTCCCTTCTAGATACAACCAAATTTTGACAAACTTTTGACAGGTTTCGTGAGACAGAGGGAGTATAACGCATTGCAGGGTTTAAAGAGCAGAAACTTGAGACCATCAATTCACACGGTATAAGGTTTGAATATGATATTAATATATGTACTTCGAAAAGCATCTCCAGGATACAAGAAAGTGAAACAGTCAGCACCATTGCACTAGCGGGCACGTAACGGTTGGTAGTACTCAGCAGCAAAGATATTAATAAGATGGACACTGAACTGTACCGCTTCTGTCTGTCTTCCGTTGGTAATGCCAATCTAACCATCTATTGTTGATCCTCAAACTCATGGCCATGATCCAAGAGATAGTTGGCAGCCAGCTCTTCATCCCTGTTGCACGCAAAGAAGACCTCCAACACAAGCTCACGGTTGAACCCCATCCCCTCGAGCTGTCAGATATGTACAAATGCAATCAAATATTAAAGCTAGTATACACGACATGCATGTAAAGTTGTAATAAAAATTAACTGATGGGTTAAATGTGACGGCCATATATCATGGACAAGAGCAAAAGTTATGTGAAGCGCCTTCCCGATCTAGCAAGCACAGTACTGAGCAGGCATGTAAAGTCTTATGATAAACTGTGATGCAAATGAAGTGATATGTTGGAATAATACGTGTGCAATATATGTGCATTTCGTAGCTATGAAAGAAAAAGGGGCGCACAAAAGGTTACTTTGTTAGCTTGTTGCTGATCCAAAATTAAGTACTTCCTCCAATCAATAATAATTGTCAGGTCTTTAGTTCAATTTAGTCCAAATTTGAAGTAAAGCCCCAAGACTTATTATGGATCAGAGGAAGTAATGTTTTGGACTTCTATCAATTTAAACACACCTTTCTAGAGATTTTTTTTTTTTTTTGAGAAAACCTTTCTAGAGATTTAGAGCTGGTGTCTGGGAGTAAAAAAAAAAAACCTCAGCTGTTTACATACACAACATATCTGCACCTACTGGAACAAAATAAACTGTACCACACAGCTGTAGAGGTCTCCCATTGGATATCTTATTCTGCCCATGTAGCTATTTCGATACTTTATGATCCAAGGGTTTCACTAGAAACACTTATAATAGCAAGAACCTAGGCAAATAATACAAACTAGAACAAGTATGCATTTTCTTCCCGTACACAACACCTAGCTATTTTAACTAACAATGCAACAGCAATATTATACAATCCAATAATAATGGCTACTCAAACTAGCTGCAGAACACAGATATATAAACTTAGAAAGGTCTTACAAAAAACACAAATAATAAAAATGTACTGTACCCGCTGGATGGCATCCCGTTCTTCTGCAGTAACTGTAACCTGCTGTGGCAATTGAGCTGCTAGGGCACCTAATATATTCGCAGACCTGTTTGAACAAAGTGTATAAATATAATTTAAATCGCTTGTATGGCTGCCATAACAATTGCACATTGTTGGGTAATGTTTCTTAATTCTTACGCGCCAGCACCACTCTCAGGAGTTTCGTTAACCAGGCGGAGAAACTCAGCCTGATTTTCCTGAATCAACCGCAGGATCTGTGGGTTTTGTTTTCCCAGCTCTTGGAGCATTGGCTGTGAATAAAAAGGCTCATATACCAACCGATTTATCAAGTATAAAAATAATTAATTAAATTACTAAATAAATAGGCTACTTCGTACCTGCAAGATTTGAGGATTAGACTGAACCAATGTAAGCAGTGCTTGGAACTGCAAGGAAAAGGCACCTCAACGTTAGGACAACATAACATTTCAGTGGCCAACCTGCATTTAAAAGATTGCAATGTACCTGAGGTAGCTGTCGCAGTGCATCAAGGGCACCGGCACCCACACCAGCACCAGGATTGGACCCACCACTTGGAACACCCTATTAATATATTTATATGAAAGCCAGTTTAAGGAATCATCATCAAGTTTTTTTTTCCAGAATAAACATGTACAACAGGAAGGTAGCTGTAAATGCAGCACACATGGAAGTGAAGAATGCTTTATCAAGAAGACTCCAGAACAGACATGTAATATTCGTATTCTCCACGCCAATGTAATATTCGTATTCTCCACGCCAGGAGACTCCAGATCACAGTTGAAGAGCATATCTAATCCAAATTGCATGAGATCTTACGAATTTCTAACTTATTCAAGCAATACCAACCTCCTGCTGTAAAGATCCTAAAAGAATGTTACCAGTGCTTTTATGAATTATAATCATGCTTCTGATGATGTCCTATGGCATTTCACTCAGCATGTAAAACAATTATGTTGTGAACATGACTGAATGTCTAACACACCGTAAACTAGTTTAATTGGGTCCAGAACTCTACTGCCTTTGTAGAGCTTGGCCTATCCTTTTCCATGAGGAAATATCCTGAAAATAAAACACTTAAAAAGGTGTTTAGAGAGCCCATACCTGGGGGAAAAGGTTTAGAGGATTTGCATTAGGCCCTGCAGAGGCGCCACCAGCTGGCTGAACTGGTGGTAGAGGTGCAGCCTGAGCCTGAGATGGAGCTTGCAGGCTTGGTGCCTGTTGACCTGGAGCAGGTCCTCGAGCCACAGGTGGGGCCTCTACAGTCTCAGGTATTCCCTAGCAGTCAAACCAAAATTGAACTTAACCTGTTACTTTCTATGCAAAATCATTGTAACAGTAAGCAATCTGTTCTTTCTTCATCATACAAATATATTACATCTATATGCAAAACCTTGTGTGTTCAGAAATGAATCATGAATACAGTATATCAGATCTTTTTAGGGCTCTCCAGATTTTGTACATAAACAATTAAGCACATGAAAGGCGAGACAAAATTAAGAAGCATGGAACTCACAGAATATAGATAGTCGATAGCCCTCTCAGGATTGTTATATGCAGCACGTAGAGCACGGACAACCATATCACGTTCCCAGGTGCCACCACCCATGTCGAGCATTTGTTGGATTGTCTGTTCTAGACCGCCACCAGAGACAAGGTTTGATGCAGCCTGACTGTATACATCAGCATCACCTCTATACAGCACAAGCAGGATAAAGCAATATTAATTATAGTAGAAACAAATTATACAAATTATACAAAATTAAAAGAGAATCAATTCAGTAACCAGATAACATAACATATAGAAGCAGCAATCGCACAGACATTTACTGTTGGCAAACACATGAGAACACATAAGATCTGTTTGGAACCTCAGCTTTTTTTCAAAACCAAAGTATATCAAATACAACAGTATTTCAGTGCCCAGTCAAGCAATGCTTCAGTTTTTCTCCTTTCTCAGTTTTAGAAAAAAGGGGTCCTGCCACCTCCTCCAAATACTTAAACAAAACAGTTTTGATGACATCATGGTTTTCAAAACTGCAATAGGTATTTTTATAAACTATAGCAGTCAGAGAGAACTTTAAAAAACACCGTGCTGCCAAACACATCCATAGCCTGAAATGCGAGTTTTAGAGATCTAAAATACATTAAGAGAATATAGTACAAAACTGAAACAGAGAGAATTTTGCCTATCAAAATAGTCAATCATGTACGGAGCATGAAATTTTGAAACTTATGCATTTCACAGGTTTCATCACTCTTTCTACACCCTTCTCTACAATACTTTCTATCAGTTCAGTACAACTTCCCGAAATACTAAATAAAAAATTACTTCAATGCCAAAATATGTCAGGAAACTTGTTACACGACTTATCAGCTGCTACTATGACTACTTCGTTCATCCAGCTTTACATTCTTTATACAGAAATTCATTTCTTCTCACACATTCAAGAAAAGTTCAGAGTCAGGGCTCATAAACCATCAATCAATTGATATAATTGGGTGTCTTGTCTAACAGAAACACGAACAAACAAAAAACATGTTGGGTCACCAATGTGCAAAATAAAATAGATAAGAGTTTACAAAAAGAACCCACATATGACAAGAGACCCTATGCATAAAGTTAGCAAGGAATTCGTAGCTAAAATCACAAAGGAAAAGCTCAATGATACGATTAACAAACCAATTACATGCATTAAGAAGAAAGCATAGCATCTAACAGAACGAAATAAAGGCTCTGAAATGGACTCACGATGCAGTTACAGCAGCAGCAGCTGGATCAAGTGAAGGTTGCACACTGGGAGGCGCCCTATGAATGGAAATAAATTATTAAGATAAATAGAAGGCTCCAGTACAAAATCTGGAGGAACAGCTAACTCACGGTTCAGATGCAGCAACAGGTGCTTGTGAAGGTGATGATCTTGCAACAGAGGCAACAGGGACAGATGGAGTAGAAGCAGCAGCAGGGGCAGCGGGCTGAGATTGGTGAAATGGGACAAATTAAGCATTCCCAGTAAGATATTAATAAAAACAAGGGTTGCCCAAAACAGAAGCAGGGGGTGATCTTACACAACAGAACTATATGAGGAAAAAATCTACTACTTTGTTCTTAGAAGTCGAGAAGGTTATGATCAAATATCTCACCTTCTTACTATCTATAGCAACACAGATATCCTTCATGTTCACTAACCTAAACTTGTCCAATTTGAAATGTCTACAAATAACCCTAACAACAAAGAGGGATATGACATGGCAGAACACTGTTGATATAGAAGATAAAAGGCTTGAATGGAGATGCAACACAGACAACAAACTAGGACCAGGGTGGAAATTGCACAAGAAATGACGAGCTATTAATAGAAAGAATGTATGTTACACTTCAAGGCAGAGAATATATTTGGTACCAACTAGTGCAACACGAACCAAGAGAATGCTAAATATCTCATATCGAGCTTTTATTCAACACAGCAAGTCATAAGAACCCAGAACAAAATGTTGCTTCAAGTACAATACTTAAAACTACCAAAAATTACCTGACTAACAGGCGCCTTTGAAGCAGTAGAAGCACCACTAGACGAGGCCTTAGGCTAAAAAAAATTGCATAAGAGATAAGTAAAACAGAATCCAGACTATAAAGGTTAGAGCCAACAGAATCCTCAAAATACACTTGTGGTAAAAACTTTAACTAATGTTGAAAATGCTTCACAAAAGAACATTCGAAGTGCAGAACATCTAAATGTGGATCCACATCAACACATGAACAAAATAACCAAGTCCAATATTTATTGCTTCCCCTGATTAGTGTGCTAGAAAACTAGAAACAGTTTTAAGTACAGTTGTGTTGAATAAACATGTAAGGGCAATTCAGAATGTGTAAGAGAGCACGTCATTGCACTGGTGTCTAAACAAAATAAAGGAAGGGTGGAGTCCTTACTGGTTTGGGCACACAACTCATTTTTATTATCAGATGGCAGGAATACTTTGATTACACAACAGGGTGTCTAATAAGGAGTACCTTGGACAGCATTATAACAAGGAAGCTGTTCTCCGCAACATTGTTGTCTCCCAGAGTGGTGTTGTCCTTGAGGATCTTCCCCTGGTATATGAGCATCTGCTGGTCCGCAGGGTAGACGCTCTGCCCCTGAGCGCTCTCGATGATCCGCTTGACCTCGCCCACCTGCAAAAATCAGAGCCAGCTGTAAGCAGGGTACAACTGCCGTACCGAAGCAAAGCATCAACCACATTGACTACAATTCTAACACCAAGCCTCCCATTGAGCAAAAAAAACGCGCAGATGTCGACCACTGACCAACACCACTTTGAATTCGGAGCACCCGACCGATGCAAAATCATCTACATCGGCGCCCTAGCACGCTGGACCCCTATGTCGGGACCGATCCACACCCGACGCACGAGCACGGCGGAGCTCAACAACCACCGACTAAACCCTAGATTCAGATTCCCAGAGGCGCGGCGCCGGCGCAGGAGCAGCGAGCCACGGAGACGCCCGAATCGCGCGGGGATGGCCCCGAATCGGACCGAATTGCGAGACGATCGCGGCGAATCGCGCGATTGGAGGCGGAAGGGGGGTGGGAGAGGGGGAGTGGGGGTCGTACCGAGGCCTCGGGGGCCGCCTCGATCTCGAAGCTGGTGCCCTTGAGGGTCTTCACGTTGAGCTTCATCTCGCCGTTCTCCTCCGCCGCCGCGCTCCCGCTCTCGGCAGCTGTGATGACTCTCGCGCGAGGGTTTTCGGCTTGACTTGGCGACTGGCGAGGAGAGGGAGGAAGACGAGGCCGCACGCGCACGGGGAAGGAAGACGGTTTATAATACTAGTAGGGGAGAAGAAAAAAAAAAGGAGATAATCTATCCGGGAGCCGTGACGAAAAAGAAGATGTGTGCTCTAGCCCGAGGAGTTGGTGTCTACTGTACTTTTACTTTCTAGCTCCAGTCGCTGACGCGTGGGGCCCGTGCAGGGATGGACCGGCTGCCAGTGGGTGGTGGCTGAGGAGGCGAGCACTGTGGGGTGACGTGCAGGGAACGGATAGATGCGGAGCAGCAAAAGGTGGTTGTCGTTCGTGTTGGGTTGGTTGGACAACAAGAAAGAAAGAATGAAACTGACAAAGTGAACAAGATTGCCCAAAACCTTTTTAATTTATTTAGCCTTTCCGGTCCATCACCCAAAGCATGGACCAAGCTCGGCCTACCAAAGTTTCTAGCAAATTGATCAAGCCTTTGATAAAAGCATGGACCAAGCATCACCCAAAGCAATATCAACGTATGCCATGTCATGTTTCTACTTGACAAAGGGTTTCTGTGATGAGCTTAGTAGCATGACTGGGAGGTTTTGGTGGAGTCATCAGGATAAAAACAACAAGGTCCATTGGATGGGCTGGCAAACTTTAACAAAGCCAAAGTCAATGGGAGGGCTTGGATTCACGCATATCCATAATTTTAACATCGCAATGTTATCAAGACCAGCTTGACGACTCTTGCAGCAGCCTGATAGTTTATGTGCACAGATCCTTCATGCTAAATACTACTATCCTGACGGACATATCCTAGCTACCACACCGGTTGATGGCATTTCTTATGCTTGGAGGAGTATCCTCCATGGTGTTGACCTGATTAAGAATGGGCACATTTGGCGTATTGGAAATAGTGAATCAGTTAAAATTTGGAATGACCACCGGATCCGAAGGCCTGGGACAGAAAGAGATCTACTAGAGAAAGTGGCTAATCTAATCGATCCGGTGACCGGTACATGGGATGAGCAATTGGTCAAAGACACCTTTAGTGACAGTGATGCGGGTATGATCCTAAATATGCCCATTCGTGCTGATGTAGATGACTTTATTTCTTGGTAGTTTGACAGTAAAGAGATGCACTCGGTAAAGCAAGCATATAAACTAGGAGATCCCTTGAAGTAGTTGTTGACTCCTCGTCCTTCGAGTTGCACTGTAGATCCTCCTTCGTGGCCTCCATATCTAAGCAGGGGATTTAAGGGTGGTATGAGTACGAGCGTACTCAACAAGTTCATTATAGGAAAGAGGTGTTTAATGCACTAGCTACAACTGATGGGATTCGTAGCATAGAAAACAAAAAAATTCCTGCCGCAAGAACGAAAACCAAGCCAAGATGCAATCTAGAAGATGGTAGCAACGAGGGGATCACGAGACTAACCCTTTAAGATTTCCAAAGCCTACGAGATTAGATCTCGTTGTTGCAGGAGATGATCACTTGCCGCTTTCAAAAGCGCGTAGAAGATCTTGACGGTGCCACAATCGGGCAGCACCTCCGTACTCGGTCACACGTTCGGTGTTGATGAAGACGTCCTTCTCCCCGTTCGAGCGGGCAGCGGAAGTAGTAGATCCTCCTCGGAATCCCAGCAGCACGACGGCGTGGTGACGGTGGTGGTGGAGATCTCCGGCAGGGCTTCGCCAAAGCGTATGCGGGAGAGGTGGTGGAGGAGGGCGGCTAGGGTTTGGGGAGAGGGGGGCGCCGGCCACTAGAGGGGTGATACGTCCCAAACGTATCTATAATTTCTTATGTTCCATGCTACTTTTATGATGATACTCACATGTTTTATACACATTATATGTCATTATTATGCATTTTCCGGCACTAACCTATTGACGAGATGTCGAAGAGCCGATTCTTTGTTTTACTGCGTTTTTGGTTTCGGAAATCCTAGTAAGGAAATATTCTCGGAATTGGACGAAATCAACGCCCGGGGTCCTATTTTTGCACGAAGCTTCCGGAAGTCCGAGGGAGAGACGAAGTGGGGCCACGAGGTGGCCAGACAACAGGGCGGCGCGGCCCAAGCCCTGGCCGCGCCGGCCTGTTGTGTGGGCCCCTCGTGACGCCTCTTGACCTGCCCTTCTGCCTACTTAAGGTCTTCGTCGCGAAACCCCCAGTACCGAGCATAGTTTTAAAAACCGGACCGGTGACCGAACCGGTAAGGCTATCGGTTCAGGTTTTTACCGGTCGGACCACTGGTTTACCGGTTCATTGTCTGGTTTTTTAAGATATAGAGTAGTATATTTTACTTATAAATACTGCAGTAAATAAATAATCATGTATGCAAATATATTTTAGACTTACAAATTTTTATAATAATTTATAAAATAGTCAACAACTTACCAACTTTGCCATGTCTAATACAGCCAAGCACCTAACACACGCTCGTGTAATTCATTTTTTTGCATTCAGCAATGCTAAAAGGCAGCAAATCTAGCGTACAGAACATGCACGTATGCCATGCGGCGTAAAAAGGCAAAGCCCCTATCGTGTGATCTATGTATAAAACAAACTGCTATCTTCTATAGTCATCAAATAACTATAGCTCAATTGGTCTAGGCGGGTGTAGGCTTTGCTGGAGGTTACAGGATCGAATAATACCACATGCAATTAATTCTTCACGCGAAGTAAAGCTTCTACCGGTCGGACCGGCGATTCAGTTCTCTCGTTTTTCTTCCAAAACCGCCTGTTGAGCCGCGGTTTGTCCGGTTTTCACTGGGTCAGGTGCTCGAGCGGTCTAGTGCGCCAAAAAGATCGATGTGTGAGTAGTTCACTGATACGTTCAAAACGTATCTACTTTTCCGAACACTTTTGCTATTGTTTTGCCTCTAATTTGTGTATTTTGGATGCAACTAACATGGACTAACGTTGTTTTACAGAAGCTGTTACGGTGTCTCGTTTTTGTGCGTAAATCCAACTTTCGGGAAAAACATCGGAATTTATGCGAAGGCCCTATTTTCCCGGAATACTTACGGAGCCGAGAAGGGCAAGTCGGGTGGAGGCCCGAGGGCCCCACACCCTAGGGCGGCGCGGCCCGGGAGAGGGCGCGCGGCCCTAGCGTGTGGCCCCCTCGGCCGGCCTTCGACGCCCTCCTTCGGACTACTTATCGCCTTCGACCTAAAAACGCACGAGAGAGAAGTCGAAGTCGCCGAAACCCTCCGAACGCCGCCACATCGCGAAACTCCGTCTCGGGAGCCGAAGTCTCCAGTTACGGCACTCCGCCGGGACGGGGAATTGGAGGGGATCATCGCCATCATCACCACCGATGCCTCTTCATCAACCAGCCATGTTTCCCCCATCCATGTGTGAGTAATTCCCCCGTTGTAGGCTGAAGGGGATGGTAGGGCTTGGATGAGATTGGTCATGTAATAGTGTAAGATTGTTAGGGCATAGTGCCTAGTGTCACGTAATTGGTACTTTGATGATATTGTTGCAACTTGTTATGCTTAATGCTTGTCACTAGGGCCGAGTGCCATGATCTCAGATCTAAACATGTTATTATTTCATCATGATATTCATTGTTTATGGTCTTACTCGCAAGTTGTATACACATGTCGTCTGTCCGGAACCAATGGCCCCGAAGTGACAGAAATCGGGACAACCGGAGGGGATGGTAGTGATGTGAGGATCACATGTGTTCACGAGTGTTAATGCTTTGCTCCGGTACTCTATTAAAAGGAGTACCTTAATATCCGATAGATTCCCTTGAGGCCCGGCTGCCACAGTGCTGGTAGGACAAAAGATGTTGTGCAAGTTTCTCATTGCGAGCACGTACGACTATAATTGGAACACATGCCTATTGATTGCTTTGTACTTGGACACCGTTTTATTATTATCTCGCAAATGCCCCGCTTGATTGTTACATGAGTTTCTCTCATCCATGCAACGCCCGTTATCCGATCCCAGTGCCTACGATATTTTAATCCTAATGTTTACTATAATCACTACTGCTTGTCTCGTTATTCTGCTGCTTTGTTATTTCACTATCGCTACTTGCTATAAAGCTGTCACTATCGATAAACTCTTGCGAGCAAGTCTGTTTCCAGGTGCAGCTGAATTGACAACTCCGCTGTTAAGGCTTTCAAGTATTCTTTGTCTCCCCTTGTGTCGAATCAATAAATTGGGTTTTACTACCCGTGAAGACTGATGCGATCCCCTATACTTGTGGGTTATCAAGACTGTTTTACGGCGCCGTTGCCGTGGAGCATAGCTTTATTTGGAAGTTCACTTGGATTTATATTGTTCGCTGCAAATTCTCCATCATGGGTAAAACTCGCGATCCTAAAGTCGCCATATTACCATCCACTACAAGAAAAGGTACAACTACGAGTACCTCTGCTTGCTCTTGATTCACCATCTGTGATTGATAAACTTGTTTCACCACCACATGCTTCACTTGCTGGTACTTCTGCTGAATCTGAAAACTCTCATAATATTGATAATGTTTCTACTGTGCTTGATGATAGTGGTTCATTGGGATCCTTTCTAGATGCTACAATTGCTAGGTCTAGACAAATTGAAAATGCTGAAACTCCTAATGCTACTACACCTGTTAATTCACATGAACTTGATTATTCTAGTGATGATCCTGATGAAGATTATATGGAGCTTAATGATGATTTTATTAATAGATGCAATGCTACTAGCTGATGCAAGTAAAATTAAAAAGTTTCTCACACAATATCTTGTTAGACATAAGTTATCTCCCGATCCTAAATTTGCCACATCTCCTATATGCATTAAGGATAAAGATTATGATTTTTCTCTTGATCTATCTCATATAGCTATTGTAGAGAAAGCACCCTTTTGTGGTACTGAAAAGAAAGTGCTTGTAGAACACATGATTGAACTTTCTTCTATGAGTAGCTTATTTTCTGATGATATCAAGATGCGTACTTATTTTGTCGCTAAAATTTTTCCTTTCTCATTAAAGGATGATGCTAAAACTTGGTATAATAATTTACCTCCTGGTTCTATTAAAAGTCCAACTGATTTGCGTGATGTTTTCTTTCGAAAATACTTTCCTGCTAGTGCTCAACATGTTGCTTTACAGAGAATTTATAGATTTGACCAGGGAGATGAAGAGAAATTGCATGAGGCTTGGGCAAGATTTTGTTCTCTTATCAGAGCTCGACCTGGACATGATTTATAAAAGAATGATTTACTTGATATATTTTATAGTGGACTAACCATTGAGTCTAGGGCATATTTGGATAGTTGTCGTTGGTTGTGTTTTCGGGGAAAGAACTACGAGACGAAGTTGAAGAATTATTGGCTAAAATAGGCCGGAATCATGATGATTGGACTACGCCTGAACCAATTCCAACGCCAATATTGAAGAAGAGGGGTTTAATTAAATTGAATGATGAAGATATGAGGGAAGCCAAGAAGTCTCTCAAGGAGAAAGGTATTAAATCTGAAGATGTGAAGAATCTACCTCCCATAGAAGATATATGTGAGATAATTCCCCCTTCATCCATGATTGAGGTAAACTCCCTTCAGCGCTTTACTAGGGAAGATATTCCGTATTCAAAACCTCCTGCGCAATGCTTAGATGAGTTTGATAATTATATTGTTAAGCAAGAAAACTTTAATATGAGAGTAGAGAATCATCTAATGGAAAATTCTCAAGCTATTAGCAATTTGCATGATATTGTGGAGAGAACCTCCAATGATGTTAAGATGCTTGTTAAACATTTTCAAATGGTTCAAACTCAAATTGATCAGCTTACTAAAGTGCAAAATGACTTATTACAAAATAATTCTAAAGAGAAACATGCTTATGAAGTAACAACTAGAGGTGGTGTCTCTACCCAGGATCCTCTATATCCCGAAGGGCATCCCAAGAGAATTGAACAAGATTCTCAACGCATTGAACCTA